>NW_006921295.1:0-8863 GCF_000392275.1 Phaeoacremonium minimum UCRPA7 | reverse complement strand
AATATATAAGGTCTTAACATTATTTAAAAGTAAGATCCTAATAAAAGAAAAAAAAAGATTAATATAATTATATCTTATCAACATTAATTGATAGAATCTAATATTATTCAGATTCTATAACTATTATCTTATCTTTAGCTATATTCTAATTAGTATTCATACTCTCTCCACTTGCTAATCTTTCTTTATCTTCGTTACTACTACTGTCTTCTTCTTTAGTATATTTAGGCATATATTTATAAACTTTACTCTAATTGACTTAATCTTTTAGTTAGTCTTTAGACTTAGTTTAGCTTTAAAGTATATGTTAAGGAGGGTTATTTTCTTCTTATTCCTATTGTTTTTTACCCTCTTTATCTAACCTTATAGTTTGGTTTATATTAACTAAATCGTTATCTTCCTCTTTATCTTCCTTTAGTATAGATTGTCTAAGGTATTATGATAACTCTATCAACTATATCTTATCTTCAGTAGATGGTATTTATATATCTTAATCATTTTTAATAAATTTCTTTAGATAGGTAGATATAAAGGTTCTATACATAGGAAAGCTATCTAGAGTTTATAAAAGATAAACATTATACCTCTTATCTTTTCTAACTTTTTAAATTATATAAGACCCTCTCTATCTATACGCTAGCTTTACCATTATAGATTTATTAATCAACCTAAGGTTATCAAACATTAAGACTAGATCTTCTTTTTATAACTTAATATTAGCTAGTCGAAATTAGTGTTTATTGGCCTTATCCCTTTACTTTGCCAATACTTATCTAAAGGTGAAGATAGTATTATAAGCTTTTTTTATATTTTTTTCTTTATATTCTAGTATTTTAAGCCTTTCTTATAAATGATTATAGCTATCTATTGTTTTCTCCTATGTTAGAACTTGCCAAGTTAGGACAACTGTTTTAATAGAGAGAATTAGGTTATATCTATATATTAAATAGAATGGAGAATATCTATAAGATCCTCTAATTAACGTCTTATCAGCGAAAAGGACGGTTGGTAGTAGCTTTATCTAATCTTTTCTTATTTTATTAGTATATTTGACTATTGCTAAGGTTATAAGTATATATTTATTCTCTATAATGCTGTTTGCTTGCATATTATATGAAGATATAATGACTTTAAAGATATCAAGCTTTTATAAGAACTTAGTAACTTCTCCTTTATTCTCTGATCCCCTATCTATAGTGATTATAATAGATAACCTATATTAGCATATGATTCTTTACTATAAGAATTCTCAAACTGTTTTTAAGTTGGCTTTGACGATAGCTTCTACTTCTATAAAGTTGGTTAGATTATATCTTACTTCCAAAAAGGCTCTCTTTCTTTAAGATGGTGGCATATATTGAATATCAATATTAATATATTATATTAGCTGATTAAAAAGGTTCGTAAGTCTAGCCTTCTCTTTATATTATTTTAAATCCTATTTTTAGCACTATATATAAAAAGCAATGGCTTCTTATATTTGGTTATATATTTTGTTCTAATAGTATATTCTTTATATTCTTCCATATATTCTATCTCTTCCTCTATAGCTATATATAATGTGAACTTTCTTAAGCAGCTCTTTTTGCTTTTCTAGGTTATCTATAACCCTTCTGAGGGCTCTATTTTGTTCCTGATAGTATAGTATACCATCTTATACTATATAGTGGTTATACTTGTTTTTGAATCTTTTTTATTAATGAGAGTTATAACCAGCTAATATCTTATTATAAAAAAGATATCAACCGATTTTGTAAGAGGCTTATAACTAATTGAACTGACTATCTAAGTCAATTAAGGCTTAATTAGCTTCTATAATAATATTTATTATAATCTAGGCGTTAATAAAGTCTTAAAGATTACCTTCCTACTTTTTCTCGATTATATTATTAAGTATTATTAATTTTTATGATAATCTATCGACTACTAAATTCTTGACTCTACTAATATACTTTACTTCAAAGTCAAACGAACGAATCTAGATGATCTAACGATTGATTAGTGTTTTAGATAAGTCGGTTATTATCCTATTAAGCTAGTATATCAGCATTTTAGCGTCTATCTTAAGGGTGAATCTGACTCTATAAAGATAGTATCTCAGCCGCTTAAATACAAATAGTATACCTTAATATTCCTATTTTATTATATTATACTTAGCCTTTATAAAGGTCCAGATTCTACTTTCAAATTATACTAGTTTTTAATGATTATCCTTTAACTATATTAGTATAGTATCCTATCCTATAAGACTAGCATTAGTTATTAGGATGATTATACCACCCTCTAGGGTATAGTTAAGGCTGATCAGGATTGACAGACTTATTAAAGATTGTTTTAGACTATCTATTGTCTTTTATTATGTTTTAGCCTATTTGAAAGGTATATCCTTCCATATCAGTCTAAAGAGTGGTTTAGCCATGATTATATATCCTTCTATCTAAATCTAATAGAAGCTGACAATTTTAAAAAAGGTATATATATCTTTTAAGTAATCATATTGTTTTTATTTAAAGATCTTATAAATCTTTATCTAATTAAGCTTATAATCATCTATTTTATAAAGATATCCTACTATAATAGCTTCCTTCTTATACCATTAAAATTTCTTAACTATAATGATGACCTTAGCTAGTTTACAGTTTAGAAAGACTTAATCAATATTCTATATATACTTTATAATAAATTTTCAAAGCCTTAGATACTAATTATAAGGTTTATCATTATATCTAGTAGTTAGGCCTTTAATATAAAGATTGTTAAGGAAAGTTTGATAGATATTTAGAATCAAATTATAGAGAATGTAGACTATAATCTATATAAATTATACCACCAAATTTATTATATCTTACAACAATATATATATTCTTAATAGACTTAATAGTATTATAAACGTTGTCAAATCCCTACTTTTTATATCTAAAAAAACCTAATTATATCTAGAGAAGAGATTATAAAGTGTCAGAACAGTATATATACTAAAATCTTTGGAAAGTTCTTTAATGACTGAAGGCATAAATATATCTTAAGCTATGATTATATTAATCTTTATAATATTATTGATTAAATAAAGACTATTATTTTTCTTTTATATTAAAAACTATAAGTTTCTATAGACTATATAACTTTCTTTAAATACTCCTCTTATAATCTTTTCCCTAAGTAGTTTGATGATCTTCCCTATAAGAAGCTTTAGAATTAGTATATCAAGTGCCTATCAAGCTTTATATTCAATCGTCTTAATTGCTTAAAATAATATTACCAATTTGTAGATAACTCTTACATTATTAAAGTCCTAAGTAAGCGTCTTTTCTCTATTAAAAAGTATAGTTTATAATAGTAATTCCTCCTTAGATAAAAGCCTAATATTATAGTCTGCTAGTATCGTTTTAAGTTGATTAGCCGTTAGATATATTCTTTCTTTAATTTTGCTAAATTTCCTAGTTATTAGGTTATCGAAATTCTCTTCTTCTTTAATTTAGTTCTTTACTTTATTCTATCTTTTCTACCTTTAATATAGATTATCTTCTGATAATAAATCATTAAATAGTAAATTATCTATAGGTTATACTTTTTGTATCTTTCTTTTATATATTATATAAATCCTAACTGTTTTTTTCATTATAATCGTCAGTGTTTTCAATAGTTTCTTTATAATGGTCTTAATCTTCTTTACATTAAACCTTCTGATTCGTTAAAGTAGTTTGGTATATATCTAGTTTTTAGTTAGTTTATATTGTTTATATATACCTTCTAACAACTGATTAATCCTTCTTTTCTTACTTAAGGTTTCTTCCTATATATATTTAGCGAGTAGGTTGATAACTAAGTTAATTGCTATTTTGACGATTTCTAGTATATTTCCTTCTATCACTTCTTTAACCAATACTTTCTCCTCCTTAAGTATGACTATATTAAAGATATTTTCTAGACTGATATTTAGTCTTCTAAGAGTATTAATAAGGCTTTTAAAGGCTGATTAATGATAGTAATAAGTATTTAGACTCTGATTCTATCTTTTAATATAATCTAGCCAAAAATATATCTAGATGATAGATTATACTTATATGAAAACTTTATATTGATGATAAAGAGTATATTTAACAAGATTTTGTCAGTAGATTTAGATGATAGTAAGATAAAGAAATAAATCTACTAATATAGATCAGCTACTAAATAAATATTTATAACCACTTTTTTAAAGAAAGGCATTTTTCTAATATAGATTCTTTTCAAAATTATACTCATCCTATATAATAGTAAACCTATTGCTTTCTATACTTTATATAAAAGAGTATTGACTTATAATCTACTATCAATTATAGCTTAAAAGACATTACTTTCCTAATATTCTTCTCTTAATCGTATGATTATCCTTAATAAAGCATTAATCTAGGTTGATAATAGCTATAAAGTTATATATTAAAGTAAGATCTAAATTAATTCTTCTTTCTTATAAACTATAGCCAACGTTAGTATATTGAATAGATCCTTTTGATAGTCTTTCAAATCAACTTCCTAGACAGCCGAGAAAGTATATAAGTTGCCACCTTCTACCTCTTCTATCATCGTTTTTGATAGGATCCTTATTTCTACTACTTTATTTTTCATATTTTTTACTAGTTAGAAGAATCTTATCACTAATTATATACTTAAAAGCAGAAGATTAACATCTAATATCTTAATAGTAGCTATAAGCAATTTACTTAAGAGCTTTTCTATAAGTTATTCTTACATTTATAGTGTCAATACAATTTTTGTTTCTTATACTTTACTTTCTACTTTTTCTCAGCCAATTCCCTTCCTCAACCTTTCCTTAATATTCTCTATCGATTTTATATTTCTATCAAGTATTATAGTTATTATAAAATCATTCTTTTCTACCTTAGTTAAAAGGCTAAGACTAACATAGCTAGGACTAACACTAAGGCCGGATCCGGAAGGACCACTATAGTCTTCCAAAAAATTTTCCTCTATCCCTTCTAGATTCGGTTACAGCCTTATTTTCCTTAATTTGCTTTTATTTTGATTTTTATTATCATCTAAAGGCTAATTAACCTTTATCTTATCTTCTCCTACTATATTGGCTATCGTATCATTAATTTCGACGATTTATAATAATATATTATACTTAGTCTTATACTTCTTAGCGATTTGAACGAATGATAAGAATGATATTTGCTTATCCTTAGAAGTAAACAAATCAATTATTAAGAATAGAGATATAGAATCGTATCGATTATATCTTGTCTATATAAAGCCTTAGATTATAAAGTCTATAGTAAAGAAAAGTCTACTATTATAGTCGACAACAAATTATACTTTTATATCAATATATATAGCTTATTTGATTTCTTTTATTCTTGCTTACTATAGGATAGTTGGTATATTCTTCTTTAGTCTTTGATCAGTCTATTAGATAATAATACTATTATCTTAGAAAATGATTTTAGCCTTCTAGCCTAACGGTAGTTTCTTAATAGATTATATTTCCTTATCAATTATATCATTAGATACTGTCAGATATTTTATACTAATATATATATTTGGTGAATTATCTCTTCTGATTATTTATCATAGGATAATAGCGTTAGATAAGGATATATATTAGATAAGCCAAGAATATATAATATTCTTTATCTTTCCTTTCTTTCTCTATCTTTCTATCAATGCTTTGAGAATATTTAGGATATTTCTAATATCTATAGGCTTTCTAGGAAAGAATAATTATATATTATTATCATAGTGATAGACCTTATAAAGCTAATCATTATAATATTTATCATAATTATTTATTTACTTTTCTGGTTTTCTATAATAGAAGCACTTTACTTTATCTATTAGATATTATTGTTGACTATACTTATCTTACCTATATTAAGCTTCTTTATAAAAGGAATCATAAATCTATTAAGATAGATTAATCTATTTAGACAGTATATGATAAGTAGGTATAATAGTATAAGGATAAGGCGAAAAATAATAAGCTATTTTATGATAGTTTGAAGCTATGCTGATCACTTGCCTTCTATCCTTTATATTGATTATTTTAGTTTTTAAAGCTTTGATTTTCTAACGTTAGATTTTTAATATAATTATTATATTAGCTAATTCGAAGGTTGTCATAGTTCTTATAGACGGTAGCGTTTATACTTATAATTAAGCCTTAGTAAAGTATAAAACTTACAGCTATAGATGATCATTATACTATTCACTCGAAGGGGCTCTTAAAGTGTTAATTATAGTAGGAGGATAATCAGAAGGAATGATAACTATATAAGACTATAGGTATAGCAAAGTATATTTCCTTAAAGTAGCCACCATCCTTCTAATATTATCCTTTAGGATTTTCTAAAGTATCTAATGGATCTGATCATATAATATATCCTATACTTTATTAAGGAAGATATTCAGTCTATTCTAAATTCTTAACTGATAATCGAAAGAAAGAATTATAAAAAATTAGTATATATATTATTTATCTGTTTTTAGGATATTATTATAAATAAGTAGATTTTCGAATTTAAAGATACTATTGCTTAGACTGTTTAAATCATTAGGTAAAGGCTTTTAAAGAAAGATGATTAAGTCTGTAGTATAATTGTATATTATCTTTTCATCAAAGGCCTAGAAACGTTTATATAGTTCCTTTTTTATATAGGCAAGATAGTTTCTAACCTTCTTCCTTATAGTCAATTTGACGATCTATTTTATAATCAATTTCGCTTCCTTAATATAGTATAAGTATATCTATCAAACTTACCAATCTTCAGAAGGCTTATAGTCTTTAGCTATATCTTCCTAATAACGAAGAAATTTGATGATATTCTAACCATTAAACTAAGGAGCTTTTATAATATCAAGCTTAGACATTTGATAGAATTTTAAGCTATATTTTCTCCCAATATCTTGATCAGACCTATCGTCATCCTAGAGACTTATAATAGAATCTGATGCTAATAATATATCGTCTAGAAGGTCCGACAGTTAGAAGTCTTCAAGTGATGTTAATACCATTAGTATAGATGATAATATAGAAAGCTTAGGATCTAATCTAGATTAATTCTGTCGATACCTTATGGAGACAATCGATAAAGAGCTTTAATAATCAGGCAAATAAGACTGATTCTTATTCAGTTTATTGAATAAAGCTTACAAATTTAAAGATATATCGTTAGATTTAGACTATCTTCTTTTTTTTAGTGATAATATATTATATATATATGTTTTATTGCTTATTGTTAGGAATTGGCTTAATCTTTAGTTTTTCTGATATTCTCAATATTGATTAAGGGTATTATCGACTTCTATCCTACTCTTTCTTTCCTAATCAGTAGAATTCTTCTTATCTTTTTGTTAGGTAGGATGTCTGTTAAGGGCTAACGTTAGTACCATCCTTAACAAAATATTCTTTAAATCATTTTTACTTATATTAGTAGGTTTAGATACTACTAGTTGTTGAGGTATATAGTAGTAGCTATAGCTTATTTATTTATATAGTAAAGTTTTATCTACTAAAGTAGTAGAGTATTATAGTGGTTTTGCTTGATGTTTTAGTATATTGTCTTGACATCATCTTAAGTCTAATAAAGTCTTTAAGGTCTTTAGGGTCTTTTAAGGTCTATTAAGGTCTAGGTTATGATTATTATAATCGTTATTTTTTGTTTTATTATAATTAGCCTTATGATCAGACCCTAAAGTACTAACAGTAAGGATGATAGCTATTATTACTATTTGATTATTGTCGATAACTAGTAAGGAATATTGTCTATTCTTTAAAAAGCGATAACAAAATAGATTTACTTACTTCTTGCTTAGATATCCTTAGACAATTCTATAATAAGAGAAGCCAATCACTTTATTCTATGATCAGTAGAAGCTGACGGTTAGAATAGTCTTAAGACAATCTTTGTCAAAGTCTCTATAATCTTTTCCTTATATAAATTGTTAAGGCTTAACTTTAATATTTTTCTCTTATATTGACAAATGCCATTAGATTATCTAATATATTCAATTCGTTAGTAAAGCTTCTTTCTCAAGGTCTAAATAGATTAGAATTAGCGATTCTAAAGATTTAGATAGTAGTCTTATCAAGATTTTATAACCTTCTACTTGATATCCTTCTAAGCAAAATTATATATATAAAGGTCAGAATCAAAGGATCATATATATAAGCTATTTTGGTTTTCTAGATTTTAAACTATTCTTATTAATAAGAATAAAGTCTAATCAGTCTTTAAAAGGCGTTAATTCTTAAGAAATCTTATTATAGTTAAGTTGATAAAGTAAAGTAATAGTATATATAGATTATAAAAGTATATCTAGCTGTTTTCTAACTATCTTTCTAAAAAATATAAATATTCATTAAAATCAAAGTTCTAATAACTAATTAAAGTCTAATTAGTTTCTAGATTATTTTAAAAGTTTAATTTTTTATTATAGTTTGTCTTAATAATAGTTATATTTTTAGTTTAATAAAAATATATTTTTAAGTTTTCGACTATATCTTAAAATCGACTCTAAATATTAGATTCTTTTATTTTTTAAGTCTTTTAAATAATTTGACTTTGATTAATAGTCAATCGTTATTATTTTATTTATTCTCTTTCTTAGTCGATCTTTAGAAGGTTATAATTCTATATATATAAACATTATATTCAAAGTATTTATATAGTCGCTAGATATAGATTACCATCCTTCTAAATATATAGAATCATTATTTCTATCGATTATCAGATCTTAATATTGTTGGCTATATCTTTAGAGATTATCGTTCATAAAATATCGACAGACACCTATAATAATACTGTTTATACTATAGTCGCTAATAAAATAGGATAGTAATGCCTACTACTGACCAACACCC
>NW_006921294.1:0-10600 GCF_000392275.1 Phaeoacremonium minimum UCRPA7 | reverse complement strand
TTTATATTTTATATAAATATAAATTATCTTTTAATTATCTTTAGATTTTTATATAAAGCTTTTTAATAGTTAATTTAATATTAAAAATATATATTTATCTTAAGATATTATTATATAAAGTTTTCTATTTATTAGAATCTAATATATTATCTATTATATAATTTAAGAATATAATCGACTATATTTTATATATTATAAAACTATAGTTAAAACCTTTATAAATTTAAGTTAAGAATATACTTAATTAATATCTTTTCTTTTAATTATATCAATAGCTTTAAATTAAGAAAGATATTATATCGAAATGGTTTACTATTATGTTGGCAACAAAGTATTATATAAAGTATATTATAGATTATAATAGCTTTTTATATGCTTAGTTTAGGATCTTTTTTAAGAGTTTAAATAACTATAATAATCTTTGCTTTATTTAAAGAGGAATCTATTATTGTTGGTAGAGAAAATTTATATTGAAGTTAGAAAGTGGTATGATATATGAATGGTGGGTTACTTACTATGTTAGGCCACTTATAATGCGAATATATTATATAATTATGAAAAAGATTATATAAAATTATTTTAATAAAATAAAAGATTTAAAACCTTTAAATATTAAATAAAGTATTAAGTAAATGTTAAAAAGTAAAAAAAAATTATTATTATAATAAAAAGTAGAATAAATATAAAAAGAAAGAAGCTTTATAATTAAAAATAATATAAATATAAATATAAAAAAAGGTTATATAAAGAAAGACTAACAATATATTTGATACTATAATAATTATAGAAAGCTTGGTTATAATATATAAATATATTAATTAAATATAGAAATATCTAAAGATAAGAATTCTAAATAGTTTTAATTGATTTAAATTGTTATGGTGGAAATAACTTATATAAAGATAGTATAATGTATAAAAGGTGTGTTGTTTGCTATGATATGTTATTTACTATGTAAGTACGTTAACTTTATTTAGTATTTATAAAATTTACTTTATATATAGTTTATATATACTTAGTATATATTTTCTATATTTTATTAGGGTTGAAATTTGTATATGACTATTATATGATCTGATACTCTCTTAGCATTCGCTTAGTATATGCCTTTCTACCCTCTGTAACTAAAATCTTGCTTCAGGGGGGTACCCTACTTAGCTACCCTTTGTGAGATTTTTCTACCCTCCGTGAGCTGCAGCCTGGGGTGATGAAATATGCTCTTTAACAAACGGTGTAGCTGACCGATGTCTATGCTGCTATTGGACGGTCTGACTCCTTCTATTGCCTCCAAGGTCGGGATTTTCCGAGGTCCCGTAGAGCTCCCTAAATCCTCCTGTGGGCGATGAGATCTGTGATGTTGAGATCGTTCCAGGTTGGTTGCGACCCGGATCAACGTGATAGGAACATGTGACTTCCCTTGTTTGGCTTAAGTTCGCAAAATGACGACCCTAGAAGGCGACTATATCATGATCACCGTCCGGCTCCTTATGAAGGACTACGAGCACTTGGCCAAGTGTATGGTACCCTTGAGCAAACAGACCAAACTGAGCATGGAAGAGCGGGTGGCACTCCTGAAGAAGGCAACTAGGAAGTTCACTGAGGAGGAAATTCGTGCGAAGTTCGAGAAACATAAATGAGGATTCTCATCGCGGGTACGGCCTGACACGGGCAGTCGTGGCTTACACAGGGATCTTGATGGGCAGACGGTGAGGATGACAAACGTATTATTGTAACAGTAGCTGAGAAGTTCTCGACGTAAAGGTCCAATACACTTGTGGCCACCACTACATTCGCCTCTGCTGGTGACTATAATCTAATACAAGGTGGATGATGATCTTGAGCTGTTCAAATCCTACAAAACTCTGACAAGGATATACTCACACTACCAAAGAAAGCTGAACAATGAAAGTAGACAATCTCCTTAGGACAGGAAGCCCATCTTCTTCCACGCATCCACATACTTCACCACTAGCTCTGGACTCACAGGTCCCTCCGCCGCCATTGTGGGACTATGCTCTTGCGCCCTCTCCGTATCCAAGATCAGATCACCAGCATTTACACGCTCAAAGTTTGCCATCAGGAAATCTCTCATACCGGGCCTCGCCGCCGGGTTATCCGAGTCGGCCAGCGTCGACGACGTCACCCGCCGGATCCACTCCTTGAACGGAACAATATCCTTCGCCGGGATGCCCAGTGCGCGTGCCAGCACCGGCGACATCTCCCTCCACGGCTGGCCGACCGGGTTATCGATATGATAGACGGGATACTCAGCCACGGGATTCATAACCAAATCCGCAACAACACCCGCCATATGATCAACCGGCATCCACTGCATCCTCCCGTGCAAGTCAGGCCAGGACTGGACCGCCTGTGCCGACTTGACCACAGACGCTAAATGCTCGACGGGGTTCCAATACCCGCTCTCCGACGACCCAGCAATCTGTCCGGCCCGCGTGACATGCGGCCGGAACAGCGCCGGATACTGATGCATGGTCTCGTCCAGCATGCGCTCACACACCCACTTCGCCTCGGTATACCCCTTCGGCAGGGCCGCCTCGAGCGGGACGCGTCGCTCCAGCACGCGGGGCACGCCCGCGCAGCCAACAACCCCAATCGACGAGACGAACTGGAAGGCGAAGCGCAGATGATTTCCCCGCGCAAGCACCGCATCCCTTGCCAGATCCAGCAAATTCCGCATCGCCTGCAGCTGGGGCTCATAACCCGTAATCGGGCGCGTGATGCTCATGGGCCAGGCATTGTGCACCACGCCCGTGGCATTCTGCACCAGCCACGCGTACTCGGCGGGGGGCAGCTCAAGCTGCGGCTTCGAGGTATCGGTCTCCAGCACGCGGAGCTTGGCGCGCGCGCCCGGACCTAGCACGATGCCGCGCGACGAGAAGGCCTCGTGCTGCCGCTTGGCGACGGGCTCGCTGCTGGCGCGGTTCACGCAGACGACGGTGGACACGGCCGGGTTCTCGGCCAGCTTGGCGACGATGTGCGAGCCGAGGCTGCCGGTGGCGCCGGTGACGAGGACGACGGCGCCGAGCTTGTTGTTGGACGACAATGGCGGCGTCGTGGGCCCGGGGCCGGGACCCATGCTGCTGGTGTTGATGAGGGTGCGCAGGCGCGGCTTGTCCCACCCGCTGACGAATTTGGCCACGAGGCGCTCGGCCTCGGCGGTGCGGGCCGGGACGTCGCCCTTGTTGAGCTCGGCGTCGGGCGCGAGGGCCGGCTTGGGCAGATATGGGCCCTGGGCGCCGGAGGCGAGCGCGATGAGGACCTTCTGGTACGAGCTTTCGGGGAGGTTGCCGTCGGTCCAGTCGACGTGGCCGAAGCCGGCCTTGTGCATCTCCTGCTCCCAGTGCTCGGGCGTGACGAGGGCGTCCGTGCGGCCGTCGTCGAACAGCCACCAGCCTTCGAGGAGGCCGAAGACGAGGTAGAGGAACTGCACGGGGAGAGTGTTGGTCAGTTCGTTGAGCAGGATGAAGCCGTCTGGGCGCAGGGCCTGGCGGATGTAGGTCAAGGATGTGACGAGGTTGTGGGTGGCGTGCACGGCGTTGGCGGCCAGGACGAGGTGGTTCCCGCGGAGGTGCTCGGCGGGCGATTCCTCGATGTTGTGCACGGCGAAGCGCATGAAGGGGTACTCGGTTGACCAGCGGCGACGGGCAGCAGCGACCATGGAGGCTGAGAGATCGGTGAAAGTGTACTCGACAGGAATGCCCATCTCCTTCAGTACGGGCAAGATGTTCTTGGTGGTACCACCAGTGCCAGCCCCCATCTCCATGATCTTGAGCGTCTCGCCAGTTCCTCGCTGACGAACGCGCTCACAGACCCCCTTGACCACATCGCGCAAGTTGGCGTTGTTCAAACGGCTGAGCGGCCAATCTGAATACAGGGCCGCCGTCAACGCCTGGCCCTCGGGGCTCCCGAAGAGGACGCGAATTCCGTCCGTCTTGCCAGATAGCACGCCCGCCAGATGCTTGCCGGCGTGGTGCAGGAGACGGTTGGCCTGGGGGTGTTCGGGATGCTCAACAAGCAATTCGTGGAGGATGGCATCGCTCGACTTAGCCGGGGCAGCGAAGTGCGTGCGCGTCACTTTTCCTGTTGCCGGATCAATGTCGATGAGACGGGCCTCACGCTCGAGGAACTCGTATATGCATTTCATCAAGGGGGCGTGGCGAGGGTGGAAGTGGACGCGGTCGAGAACTTGTCCGGGGGACGCAGTGCGAAGAGGAGATCCGAGCTGGTCGAAGGCCTCGACCACAAGGGCCGCACCGAGCCGGTTGCTGCCGGCAATTAGGACCTTTTCGACGTTCTCGACGTGGAACTCGGGGATACGCGCGTCGGTCTTCAGTTTGACCTCGGCAAAAGCATCGAGAATATCTGACGGCGACAGGGACAGGTTGGTGATGGCGGGTGGCGCGGTGCCATTTGCAGGCCCTGGAACTTTCGGGGCCTCCTTTTCCGTAGGCTCGCTATCGGAGAACATGCCGGGAGTGGACATGGCCGAATCTTGATCCACGACGACCAAAGACGAGCCATCATCAGACGACGTCTCAAATTCGTCCTCTTCAACCTCCACAGGAACATCCGCATCTGCTCCAAATAGGGCATGCTCCACACAGACGACAAACAGACGCAGAGTCGTCGCAGCCAGCTGTTCAGCCTGGTCCAGAGTGCACTTGAAGGACCTCTCTACCTCACGCGCAAGCTCCATATCCATCAGCGAGTCGATGCCAAAGTCGGCCATATGGTCATCAAGCTCCATATCCTCAGCATCGACGCCGGCAACGCGAGCCACCAGGTTGCGCACCTCGTCGGTGATGTCGCGTCTGTTTGAAGCCGGAGCTGATGAGGCTACCTTGGCCTTCTTCTTCGTTCCGGCCGAGTTGTCCTTTTTCTCCGTGCTGATCTTGAGAGCGGGCTTGGCCTCTACCGGGCTTGTACCCACAGCTGTCCGAGTTGCCGCCGGAGCCGCAGCCGAAGCAGGGACACGCAGGACCGACTCATCCTTCGTCAAGCGAGCCAGCGTCTTGCTCATCAAAGCCTTGCTCACGCGATGATACTGCATGCCCAACATGACCTCAACAAGCATCCCCGTCGCAGCATCAAACACAAACAGATCCGTCAAATACGCCGTATCACTCTGGCGCGCATTGCGGGCATACACATGCCACACGTCCGTCTCAGCCCGACCAGCAGCCGTAAGCTTAGGCGACCGCATGAGCATGTTGCACCCAGCAGCAACGTACATGTCCTCGACAGGGCAGTCCGTCATGAGGTTCAGCCACACACCCGAGGCCTGGGCGAGCGAGTCGCTCATGGGCGTGTCCACCCATGTGTCCGTCCGGCGATGCTGCCTCTCGAGCTGCACGCGCGCGGCGCTCTCGCTGCCCCGGCCCACGAGGTAGCTGACGCCCTTGAAGACGTCGCCGTAGTCGACGGCGGGGGCGAAGGCGCGGTAGAGATGGCGGCCCTGCAGCACCTCGACGCCCTGGTTGTCGAGGCTCAGTTGGAGTAGCTCCAGACACTGCGCGTGGCTGACGAGACGCTCAAAGAGCGCAAACTCGTTGATGTAGGCCGTGTCGGTGGGTGAGCTGATGTCCACGCGTGCTTTGAAGTGTGTCTGGAGACGCTCGGCCGTGCTGTCCTTGTCGACGCTGAACATGAGGGCTTGCCATTGCTTTGCGGATGACTGCTTGTTGTTGGTCTTGTCGAGGGCGGATAGCTCAAGATACACGACGCGGGACGGGTCCGCGCACATGGCTGAGGGGAAGCCCCAGTCACGGCCGACGGGAAGGAGGCCGTCTTGCTTTGAGTTGGGGATCAGGCTGAACAGGGCCTCGAGGGTGATGTCCCATGCGAGAATGCCGGGACAGATGGGTGCTGTCTGGGCAATGACGTGGGCAGAGAACAGGGTCTGGAATTTCTCCGAGGCAGTGTGGACGCGGAATCGAGCCGTCTTCTTGTGCTTGTCTTGATACCCGACAAACTCGAACGGAGCCATCGACTTGGCATCTAGACCTGAGCTTTCCGGAGCCAAAAGAGCCCCTCGTTGCTTCAGAAGCTCCTCGGCAGCCTTCTGGATCACCTCAGACGCCGACTTGACGGGCAGCCAGTGACGGGAGGCTGGCGACTTGTCAAACTGGTAGGGCGGCAAGAGCAACGGAGTGTAGTCAAGCGTCGATTGTTGGTGATGGGGCCAGAACGACACGCGCAAGCCCTGCTTCCAGAGGGCCACGGTCGCGTCTGTTAGTCCGTTGAAGCCGTTCTGGGTATTGGTGATAGAGACGGCCTGGAAGTGATGATCTTGGGTAACGACATTAGCTTGGGCCAGGGCACGACCTGCCATGACGGCGATGGTCGAGTTGGAGCCAGCCTCGAGGAAGACAGCCTGAGGATACTGTTTCGCCAGGCGCTGCACGGCGTGGTTGAAGAAGACAGGTTGCCGCATGTGGGTAGGAACAAACGACCAGTCCAGTGTGGTATTGGTCTCCTCCGTTGCGCGCTCCACGGGGATCATCGGCTTATGGAAGGTGATTCCCTTCCCGACCGCCCCAAGCGCGTCGACAATCTTGTCAACCAGTGCCGAGTGGAAGGCATTGGTCACGCTAAGACGTTTGCTCTGGACGGCGGAGAACTTGGCACCCGTCAGTGTTCGCTGGACGGCATCGACAGCAGCCGTGGAACCAGCCAGGGTGAAGCTTCGCGGGCCGTTGTAGCATGCTATGCTGGCCAGTCCGTCTGAGCTCGGAGAGCCGTTTGCTTCCTGCAAGAGCTCCTTGATCAGGGTTTCATCCGCTTCCACGGCCATCATAGCGCCTGCGTCGGAGCCCCACGAATCGCGGACGAGCTTGGCCCTGGCCGCCACGAGCTTGATTGCATCCTCAAGGTTCAAGGCACCAGCCACACACAAACCTGTGATCTCCCCGAAGCTATGGCCCACGACAGCCGCGATCTTGCTCTCGAGACCACAGTCCATCCAAGTCTTGGCCGAGGCGTACTGCGTCGCAAAAAGGGCCGTCTGCAGCTTGACCGTGTCCGCAATCGGCTGTGTCGAGAAGACATCAGGGTAGATGCTTCCCAGACCCAGAGACTTGGCCACTGTGTCGCAGTCATCAAGATGCTTGCGAAGCACGGCCACATTGTCGTACAGCTTCCGGTCGAGGCCAACGAACCGCGAAACCTGACCGCCAAAGCACATAATGACGGGTCTCTCGGCCTTGACAGACGCAACTCCGATCTGTGCAGCCGAGGCCTTGTCGGATGCCAACGCGGCTTGCTGCAACTTGTCCTGGAGCTCGGCTCTCGACCGACAGCTGAAGATGAGCCCTTGGCCCAAGCCACGATTGGATTGGCGACCGAGGGCGAAGCAGATGTCGGCCAAGGTGTTGGTTGAAGGCAAAAACTTGCAGTACGAAGCCAGCTTGGCAGAGTATGCAGAGATTGCCCGGGCATCTAGGCCACGGATCCAGAACGGATACTGGGAATCCTCGCCAATGGTCAAGTTGTCGCTAGCCCCAGCCAGAGCCTTTGGTGTTTGTGCGACGATGAAGCTGGCATTGGACCCGCAGGCGCCGTAGTTGTTCAACAAGGCGATCTTATGCTCCTCTTGCCAGGGGCGCAGCTTCGTGTTGACCTCCATCATGTCATCAGGGCGGGCATTGATGTTGTGGTTCATCTTCTTGAAGCTCGCTTGCGCCGGGATGAAGCCCTCGCGCATCATCATGATGACCTTGATGAGGGCAAGAACGCCAGACGCGCCCTCAGCATGCCCTATGTGGCCCTTGACCGATCCGATTGGGAGGTTCTTGACACGACCCGATTCCGGCCCACCCAAGGCGATCCGGATACTCTCGTACTCGGCCGGATCTCCCACGGGTGTGCCCGTGCCATGGGCCTCGACCAGCGAGATATCCTTGGGAGCAACGTTGGCCTTGCGCACCACGTCCCCAAACAGCTGCGAAAGCGAGGCCGAGTTGGGCACAAAGATGGGTGTGAAGTTCTGGTTTTGGTAGACGGCCGTGCTGGAAATGACAGCCAAGACTTGGTTTCCGTCCCGCACAGCATCCGACAGCTTCTTCAAAAAGACAAAGCCGACGCCATCGGCGCGGCAGTAGCCATCAGCAGCATCGTCAAAGGGTTTGCACTGCCCGGTCGGGCTGAGGTAGTTGCCGGCCGCGAGGTTCTGGAACCACATGAAGTTGGCGATGGCGTTGCAGCCGCCCGCGAGAGCAGCCGTGCACTCGCCTGACAAGAGGTTTCGACACGCCGTGTGGATGGCGACGGCCGATGAAGAGCACGCCGTGTCGAAGGTCATGGACGGACCCGTCCAGCCAAAGTAATGCGAGACTCGGCCGGCGATGAAACTCTTGGCCGATCCGGTTCCCGTGAAGGCACTCGTATCATTGCACTCGATATTGTAGTCGTACGCACAGCCCGACGAGCCCACGTACACACCCACATGCTTGCTGTCGCTCAGACCGTGGAAGTACCCCGACTGCTCGACGGCCTGGTAGGCGCCCTCGAGGACCATGCGGCCCTGCGGGTCCATGGCGGCCGACTCGATCGGGCTGCGCTTGAAGAAGCGGTGGTCGAAGGCGTCGGGGTCGCGGTAGAAGTTGCCGTAGTATTTGCGCTGCGGGTCAGGGTCGCCTGGTGTGCGGAAGGCCAGGTCACGTTCTATGCGCTCCTCGGTGATGAACTCGTGTTGCGACTTGCCCGTCTTGAGCATGTCGACGAACTCGGCCAGGTCGTCGGCACCGGCGCATTTGATGGACATGCCGACGACGGCGATGGCGTTGTTGTATGCTGCATCTTGTGTGGACAGCTGCTGTGTTGTGTTGGGCTGCAGTTGAGGACCTTCTATCGCTGATGGTGCGAGACTAGAACTGGGCTGCCCACCCAATGACAGCGTCGCCCGGCCCCCCAATGAAGACTCAATTTCGTCAAAGTGTTTTGCCCGACCATCCAGCTTCTTCATCCAAGTTGGCGGCACACACTGCTCCGGGCCAATCGTCACAACGCAGGGATTCTTAGCCTCGCCAGCAACGGCAGAGAAGGTCTTGAACCAATCCACCTGCCGCGCCAACATCCCACGCAGCACTAACTCAGTCAGATTCCCCTCCGTCACTCGTCTGCCATCGCCGCTGTTGTCGTACGTCGCCAACGCCAGCCCCGCCGCATCAGCATACTGCAGACTCGGCACCTCCCGGCACAGCTCAAGCAGGGGATCGATGTGTCCCGCCCTGACCGGGTCAGGATCATGAAGCCGGGCTCTGAAGTCGGTATCCGCGACAATGATCCCCGCAGCACGGAGCTTTTTCTCCAGCAACGGCCCCGTTGCCTCGTTCGTGACCAACGACGCCCTTGCCTCGTCGTACACCAAAGCCGTGTACGCATCAGGCGCCAGCTCAGCCACGATGCGCTTCAGGTCGTCGGCCTGCTTCTGGCCGACCCACGCGGCGGCAAAGGAGACAGTGCCGCCCTTCTCGCCCTCCCTGTCCTGCGCCTCGCGCGCGTCCGTCAGGGCGCCTGCGAGCATGGACAGGCGCGCGGCCACGGCGGCGTACTTTTGGAATTCCTGCCGGTTGTGCGCGCTGGCGACGGCCATGGCGGGCATCAAGCCGGCGCAGAAGCCGAGGGAGACTGGGAGTTGGGCTGGGGAGGAGGAGGAAGAGGCGAGGCGGCTGGCAAGGACGTCGGCCACGGGCTCGCCTTGGTATGTTAGCTCGAGGTAGCGCCAGTACTGCGTGAGCTGAGAGAGGACAATCACAGGGCCGATCACGGGCCGGGGGACGGTGGCCTCCGGGGCCAGGTCCGATGTGCCGTGTCGGAACCATGAGTCGAGGTCGACGAGGCGCTTGGGAGTGTCTGGTATGGCGGTGGCTACCTCGGGCACCTTGGCGACTAAGGCATCCCAAAAGCTTGGCAGCTCGGCTATGGTCTCTAGAACCCAGTCTCGGTGAGGGCCTTGCGATAGCTGCCGGACAGTCTTGTCTAGAGATTTCTTGGTGTCGGCGGTGCCGATGTAGTTACCAAAGACCAAGATGGTCGACTCGCCGGCACCATTGCCAAGCCTGGCGGGCCCGGAAGCAAAGCTGCTCACCATGTTGAGTAGTGTTGGCTTGCAAGTCTCAAGGCAAATGACCAGGGAATTGTGGGACTCGAAGTGCCCTGATATTACTGTGTTGAACACAAAGACTCCTCAGAGAGATATACAGTATAGCCCTATAGAGACAGATGCACAGAGACTGACGATCCACAGACATCAATAACCCGTGGTTAAGACTTATAACGGTCGATACTTTCCCCTACAGCCGCAACCGTCAGCCTGATCTGATCAGTCTTGGCAGCATCGCTAGCCTCATCTGTCGCCTTTGTATCGATAACGGCGGACATGGTGCCGACCGGAGTTCTGGCCGGCCGGATAGCGGCTGATATAGCTAGGGTTGTCCGGAATACGAATACGGCGATACCGATACGTACTTTTGGACACCGCTCGAAGGTCTATTTGAGGCTAGGTGTAGGCAATCGACAGCTTCCTAATAATTGCCGTCGTCCTGTAAAAACTCGCACTTTGCCCCCCACCCCCCCCCCC
>NW_006921293.1:1025-1671 GCF_000392275.1 Phaeoacremonium minimum UCRPA7 | reverse complement strand
TCCAAAATAGATAGACTAAATATGTTTATAAGAAGATATAGGATTATAAGAGATTCTATATAATAAAGCTTATAAAAGACTATTATCATAGTAGCAACCGAAAATTCTCCTAACCAAATAGATTAGAAACCATCTAATCATCGTTAAGTTATAGTTTAAATGGTAAAACCTTCTTTAGAAAAGGCTATCTAAACAAGATAGATCTCCCTTAAGAAGATTAGTAAGAGGCTTCGAGAAAACCGTTATTTTTAATGTAGAGACTTTACCTATAAAAAGGTTGTTTACTTTTACCTTCTTACTTATAATCTAGCCACCAAAGTCAATCAATATATAGTTTAGTATAGCCTAAAGCTAGAAGAAGATAATCTTAACTTTAATCAGCAAATAAAAGACTTAAAAAAAGAGTAGCTTTCACTCAAAGTTATAAGAAAGAGTGTCAAAAGAAAGCTAAAAAAAAGTAGAAGGCTATAAAGTATAAAATAGATAGTAATTTATTCTAAATTAATCTAAGATTAAATAGACTTTGTTTTATTAAAGCCTTTGTTAATTCTAAATATTTAAGCTATACTACTATATCTAATCAAGCGTTCTAACGACTTAGCTTACTATATATTATAATTATATCTTAAGACTTATATACTGTTAA
>NW_006921293.1:0-752 GCF_000392275.1 Phaeoacremonium minimum UCRPA7 | reverse complement strand
AAAAGAAAGAAAAAGAAAAATCGAAAAGAAGAGAGTTAGAATATTTTCTATTAGTATAGCTGATATTAAAAAAGTATTGTTAGTAAAGAAAAAGGAGGATCTTAAAATAAAACTATCATCCTAATATAAAGAATATATAAAGATATTCGATAGAGATAAGACTGATTAGCTACCATCTTATCATTCTAGAATCGACCATTCAATATTACTTTAATAAGACGATAAAAGATAGGAAAAGGTCGTCTTATAGAGGCTACTATATAGTATATCTTATAAAGAATTACTAATTCTTAGGAAAATGCTGACTAAATTGCTTAACAAACAATTCATTTATACTAGCAATTTGCCTACGTTAGCATCTATACTTTTTGTATATAAGCTAGATGATAGACTATGATTCTATATAAACTATAAAGGTTTAAATACTATTATAAGGAAGGATTGATATTCTTTGCTACTGATCATAAAAACGCTAAGGTTATTATCAAAAGCTAAATAGCTAACGAAGCTTAATATAATCATAGCCTTCTATAAGATTAGAGTCAAAGATAGAGATAAATAAAAGACTATATTTAGAATATACTATAGCTTTTATAAATGGCTTATTATACTATTTAGGTTGATAGATATATCTACTATGTTTTAATAATATATTAATTATACTCTTTGAGAGTATCTAAACAAATTCTACTCTACCTATATCGATAATATATTGATTTATTCGGATGGTGACTTAGATAATCATTAGAGAA
>NW_006921292.1:167651-168021 GCF_000392275.1 Phaeoacremonium minimum UCRPA7 | reverse complement strand
TAATACTTACTGATTATAAGAATCTAGAGTATTTTTCATAGAAATAGAAGCTAAATAAACGATAAATTCGATAGGCTAAAATACTATCTTAATATAATTTTATATTAAGATATTGACTAAAGAATAAAAGTATTATATCTAACGCCTTATTATGAAGAGAATAGAATATCTTTATAAACGATAAGGATAATCGATTGAAAGAAAGAAAAGTTTAGATCCTTATGATAAGGAAAGACGATTAGATACGACTCATTTTGTCAGTAAAAATTGCTGTCAATTATATAGAACCTAAAGTAAAGTAGATAAAGGGAAGACTTAAGAACCTCTTTTTTAAAGACTCTTTAAAGAACTTATAAGATATATTAATATA
>NW_006921292.1:166101-167628 GCF_000392275.1 Phaeoacremonium minimum UCRPA7 | reverse complement strand
AAAGTTATTAAAAAAGATTGTTACTTTCTATTAAAATAGAAGATAACTATCTTTATATTTGAGTATAGAATTGATAACTATCATTAATTATAATAGAGAGATAGAATTTAATTATCTGAAAATAAACCTTTACAAACAATACTAATCTAAAAGATTTATGATTTTATATTGATTGATTATTTTAAGTATAATTAGTTATAAAATATACTAAAGAGACAATTCTTTTAGCTAAAAATGTCTTAAGATATATAATAGTTTATTTAGAATTATAATATCTATAGTCGAAAGGCTTTTTAAAGAAAGAAACAAAGAAGGTTATTAAAATCTTTACCTATCCTTAAGAGAATNNAATATCTATAGATTTTATTATCAACTTACTACTTTTTAAGCTAAGGTAAGCGACAAATATATTAGTAATTATAGATTGATTATCTAAAAGCATCATCTTTAAGCTGATGAAAAAAATCATAATAAAAGCAATAGCCGAAACGCTACTCTCTAAGCTAATCAGACATTATAAATTATCAACAGCTATTATATTTGATAGGAGAGTATAATTTGTTAGCTTTATATAGAAACAAATTTATAATCTTTTGAGAATAAAACGACGACTATCTATAATCTATCATCTAAAAACAGACAAAACTATAGAAAAGGCTAACTAAAAACTAAAGGTCTACTTATATACTTATATAAGTTATAAATAAAACAATTAGGAAAGAAACTTATTTATAGCTATAATAACGATAAATAATAAGATAGCAACCTTTATAAGACTTACTTTATTTTTTTTCATATATAACTATAATATCGACCTAATCATAGTTAATAAAATACTATAAGAAAATAATAAATTGTCTATAGTAAAAGGAGAGGCTTTTGTCAAATATATTCAAAAGATAATAGAAACAGTATAAGTAGCAATAGCTATAATATAGAAACAATAAGAATCATAAACAAATAAGGACCGACAGCTAGCTAATCACTTCCAAATAGATGACAAAGTATAGCTATAACTACAAAATATTAAGATAAACCAAATATTAAAGAAATTAGATTAACTTAACGCTAAATATAAGATTATCAAAGCTATTAGAATATATTCCTATAAACTAGATATACCACCAAGAATATATAATATATTCTATATATCACTACTTAAAAAGGTAGTAATAAACCTATTACCATTATAAACCAAAGATAATTACTAGCCTTTAGCAATGATTAGTCAGAAGGGAGAAAAAGAATAGAAGATTAAACGTATTTTGAAAGAAAGGAAGATAAAATAAGGATAGAAACTCTTAGTTAAATAGATAGGATATTCTAAGCCTACTTAAAAACCTAAACAAAACCTTTAAGATATTAAGGCCTTAATATAATTTAATGTAAGAGAAAGAAGGAAGGTATTGTCATAGGTTATAAACCCTATATGATAGCTTTAGCATCTTTCAGCTTTATATATATATAGTAATCATCTAAATCATTACCATCACCTATATAAGACTATGGTCAAAGAATAGAATATAT
>NW_006921292.1:159281-165812 GCF_000392275.1 Phaeoacremonium minimum UCRPA7 | reverse complement strand
AGTTGAATAGACTATCTATTTGGCCTGTTACAATATTCTAGCTTTATTTGCTTAACGTTTTTATTTTTAATTAAATTATCATAACAAATAGAATCTATAACTTTACTATACTTACTATACCCTTTATTAAACTCTCTTTTTATACTAAAATTAGATTAATAAGCATAGGATCTATCTTTCGAATCTATTAATTTTAACCTTCTTTGTTTGTTGGAAGCCTTTGTTTACCTTTGACAGCGTTAGATATATAAAACAATCAGTAGAAGCTTTCGTAGACTACTTCTTTCTAAGTCTTTTGCTTATCTATTTATAGTTAAGCTTATTCTATTTCTACTTACTATCTTCTCTTCTTAACTTAATATACCTTCCTAAGCTTAACGTATATACTCTATTACTGATAGTATTTATACTATACTTTGCTTAAGCTATATAAGGAGTATCTTAGTCGGTAAATCTGACAGCGTTTGTAAGGATACTGTCGGTTATAGTGCTTACTATTGGCATTATATAAGCAGTCACTAGTATATTATAGTGTCTGCTAATATAATGCCTTTAGCTTACCAATTGACTATAATAATCTAAGGAAATAATTAGGTTATAAGCATCTTCGTTTCCTTAGTCTTAATATAAGTATACTAACTATTATTAGGATGTTTGTCACCTTTATATGATAATCTAGATCATTTTGACTATATCTTTAGTCTTACCTTCGGTAGCTTTAGCTATCACTTTAATGCTGGCTCTAGGGTTTGACGCTAGCATAATTATAGCAATTAATGTAGAAGAAGATAGTAATAAGATGTCTATAGCTATTCTCGCTTGTTAGGCTAAAGTTAAAAGGCTTTTAAATACTTTAGTAGATAAATTAGTAAATTAGATTGGCTTTTTGTTTAATAGATATCGTTTTTCTTCTTTATCTACTCTCTTTTGGCTCTAATGCTTACTATAGATTAAGAAGGGCCTTAAAATGCTTGAATTATTGATAAATAAAGTTCTTAGTAAGTCTGTCTATAGGCATCTAGTCTATAAGAATGTAGGTGACCTTGAATGAGCCTACTAAGTACTCTTGTTTAAGCTATATATTATGAATATCAATATAATATAACTTAGTAGCCAATCTTATACTCTCTTTAATCATTAAGCAGATTATTTGCTAGTTATTATAATAGATATTTTAAAGCTTTCTTAAGTTTAAGCCTATATTTTTGAAAAGACGTTTGAAAGCTATCGTTTCCTTTACTATATAAGATAATAAGAGTAGCTTAGCTTTAGTTATAGACGTTATTATAGTATTTTGCCAAACAGCTTACTATATAATTGATTTTCTAAAGAGTGTTAGAATATAGTCATCTGACGACTATCTTGTTTCTAGATCGTTAGCAAAAGATGCGTTACTGACGATTAGTAGAGTCTATACTTCTTTGTTCTATCCTTTATATCTAATGTCTAAAAGGTATGTTATAAATAGATAATAGATTATCTAGGCTATTATTATAAAGTATATTTTGCTTAAGTTGGTAAGAAAGTATGATAGTATAGATATAGCAAACGTTATATTTAGCCTTAGTATGATCGCTATATATAGTATAGAGTCAATTTACTTTTGATAAGCCTTTATTTCTGTCTTAAAGGTAGTTTCTAAGTTCTTTTTAAGCTTTATGAACGGTAATAGAGTACTTAGAATGTAAGCATTGTTTGTAAGCTTAAACCTTATGATAATCTTCTTAATATAAGCGTTATAAGTAAGAGTTATCGTTTTTGTCGCTTTATCTTATATTATTTGTATGCTAAAGAACTATTCTACTACTTTATAATCTTCTAATTTATAGGCTACTTTAATTTTTTCGATTAAAGCTTCTACCTTTGCTGAATGCTTTTTATGATAGAGTATTAGGATATCGTTTATATAGAAAACGATTATAACTATATGATTGCTATTGACGAAAAGGTATGACTCTTCTATACTTAAAGTAAGCTTAAATAGCAGAAGGATGTTATAGAACTCCTTATACTATAGTAGGAGGGAATCTCTTAGTTTATAGAGTGCTTTTGTCACTTTTAGGTATATTCTACTCTCTTTTATCTTTTTCGAAAGCTTATAATAGATTTAATCTTTATTGTTTCTAAACGTTTGAAGAAAGGTGTCTATAATATCGAATTGATAGATCTTTAAGTTATATTCGGCTTCTAAGGCTATTGTTAAATAGAACGTTCTGGCTGTAAGTATAGTAGTATATATACTGGTAAGTATATTCCTTTCTTAGAGATTTTCTTATACTATTAGACGAGCTTTATACTTAAGTAGATAGCTATTTTTATCGAATTTATAGCTAAACACTCATTTTAAAGAGAGTAAACATATGGTTGCTTATAAACACTCTATTTTGTAGAATACTTTTATTTTAATTATATTTTATACTTCTTTATAAGCTATTTTAGTGAATTGACTCTTATAAAGGTGATTCTAAAGCTTTCTCTAGTTTCTAGATACTTTTTAGAGACTATCTTAGTATATAATAGTGTTAGAATATACCCTTAAGATTTTAAAAAGTGGTGGAAGGGTTTTTATATACTCTCTTATCCTATAGATTACTATTATAATCATAGTATATAATATTCTATAGACTCTATCTTCTTTATAGAATATTTTCTATTGATTAGGTAAGAAGGTATTTACGAAGGTATCTTAATTTTGGCTACTTAATATTATTATTTTGTCTACTTGATAGGCTATTATAGCATAGATTCTACTCTTTTCTCTATCTTCTGTAGGATCGTCTGACGGCATTATCCTAATCCTTCGGCTTTAATATAGAGGTTGAAGCTAAGCGTTATTTCCTCTACCTTTTGTATGTCCTTTTGGATAGTCTTTAGGTATCGTTAAAGTGTTCTAATGCTTAGTAGAAGCTTTATCGTAAGCTTTTATTGTTTTAAGAGTGTCTTTAAGTATTTTTAGGTTGTTGGTAGGTATGTTAAGGTATATTCTTAACCGGTTATTAGGTATACTATCATATTTATCTTAAGTTTCTTTAGGTATGTTTTCTTTACCTTATATATTTATGATCTTGTTAATGCTACTTTCTAAAGCAACAATTATAATATCTTTAACTAAAGATATAGCTTGAGAGCTTATTGATAGAGATCTAACGCTTTTATCTTAAGCTATTATGATTATATTTTCTATTTCCTTTCTTTCTAACTTTAGAGTAGACAAAAAGGTTAGAACTTTTTGTTTATCTTTTTCTATACTTATATCTTTCGATTTAAGCATTTTGTTTATATTATATAAGCTTGTTTTAAGTATAGAAGCTTCTACCTTTAAGTTCTAACTATTTGATTAGCCTTCCTTAGGTAAGGACTCTTTAGAGAGTACTTTCTTATATTCCTTAAGTATAATGAAGGGATTATAATCATTTAATAGAGTTTTTTAGGTGCCTTTATCCTATAAATCGAGCTTATCTATTATTCTGTCTAAATATACTTACTTAAGGGTATACTTATCTTCTTTAATTTCTGCTACTTAGCTTATTACTTCTACTTTAGTAAGCTTTTCTTCCTCGTTTATATACTTAGAATAAAAGAGTTACTTATCAAAACGAATGTTCTTGATTATAATTACTTTATTAAGCTTTAGAACCTAAATCCAATATATATTCGAGGCTATATAGCTAATTAGGTAGCTAATATATACTTATAGCTTTGTTTTAAACTTACGTCTGTTAATCCCTTGCTTTCTTTTCTTATTAAGAGTGTAGGCTTAACATCTATAAGTATATATTCTATTTTAGTTAGGGTGGAGATCTATAGTGAAAGCCTTGATGATCTCTAGAGTATACTATCGAAAGTGCTGTCTAAACTAAAGATTAAGCACCTTATTTGGTAAGTAAAGAGCGTTTCAATGATAAAGGCTCTTATTATATAGTTATACTATAGTCTGACAAGCTTCTACCTATAGGGAATTAGGTAGCCTTACTTTCTAAAGTATAGCTATTGCCTTTACTATAATCTCTTTCTTAGCTTACTTATTTTTATTGTTTGGCTTATAGGTTAAGGTAGAGGTAAGCTTATTTTA
This sequence comes from Phaeoacremonium minimum UCRPA7, assembly GCF_000392275.1. Lineage (NCBI taxonomy): Eukaryota > Fungi > Ascomycota > Sordariomycetes > Togniniales > Togniniaceae > Phaeoacremonium > Phaeoacremonium minimum. The sequence continues at coordinate 161,740 of NW_006921292.1, read as the reverse complement.
TATTTTAAGCTTTTTATATTAATATTAGAAGGCTGATTCCCTATTGATAGCGATCGTTCTAATATTTTAGTCTTAACGAATTATTATTATTATAAGCTAATACTATTTAGTTATCTTACTCTTATACTTTTATATAATCGATAGAGTTGATATAAGCGATTTGTTAGATAAAAGCGTTGCTTTAAGCTTTCTAAAGTATTCTTCTTTGATTATCAGTAGCTAACGATTATCAAATTATCTTTTAAGAAAGTTAAATAGATTAAAGCTAACATAATAGAAGGAATAAGATATTTGGTTTTCTAAGAGAGTATATGATATTATTTATGTTGCTTTGGCAAGAGTATAGGATTCATACCTTAAGAGTATATTATCGTGAATTTATATATTCTTTACGTTTATTACCAATACTCTTAAAGCTTTCTGGCTTAAATACTCTACTTATAGATGCTAGGTAAGCTTTAAATCGCTTTTTGACTATAGATAAGTTAATAAAAACCTTTATACTATTTCCTTTAGTCTAATTTTCATAGTTAAGAATAATCTTATAAAGCTTATTAAGATAGAATATACTTTAGAATAAAGAGAGATAAGCTTATATTTAAGGAATATAAAGTTAAAATAACGTTTTAGTTATATAATTTTCCTACTATTTTCAAGCATTCTAATCTATAGTAAGCTATCGATTCTAGCTATCTAGACTTTCTTTTCTAAAAAGTAAGCTTTGAAAACTATGTTTATATAGAATCCTTCCACCAATATAACCTTCTTAAGAGTAAGATCTTTTATCCTCTCTCTTTATACTTTATTAAAGACCTTTATAATTACTCTAGTTTTATATACTATGATTATATATTGTCTTATTCTAACGTTAAGTAAGATAGGGTCGGTAGATATGATCGAATCAAGTAGTAGTAGGTTCTTAGCATTTACTATATATATTGCTTTATAATTGTTAAATAGTATAGAGTCTACTAGTGGGTGCCTTTAGTTTGAAAGTATTGAATATACTTTTAGAAAGCTTTCAATTCGTTTGAAAAGTAGTAGATCAATGATTATAGCTACTACTGGCTTTGGCTAAGCTAGAAAGCTTTATTTGTCATCTTTGTTTGTCTATACCTTTTTATATTATTCCTGGCTCTTTAGGCTATTTAGGATATCTTTAAATTAGGAATATTAGAGTCTTATATAAATTGTTGTAAGCTTATCTTTACTTTTGCTTTCAGTCTTTATCCTCTTTGGAGGAAGGATTCTAATGATCGTCTAGTATAGGATAGTGTACCTAGAAGGTCTCTAACAGTGTGTTTTTCCTTTTTCGCTAAAGTAAGGATAATTATAGGCTTCTTTATTTGATAAGCGTTTTAGAGTCTATTTGCTAGTTTTCTTACTTATATTCTCTTATGCTACTAGATAATTTCCTACCTTTAGCAAGCTTATCTATATATTGAAAACTATTTAGAAAGCTTTACTATACTATTATAGAGAGTAAGTTGGTTAGTTTATTGTTTTATCGATTATAAAGTCATTTAACTTTGCTTTAGCTTATTCTAGGTAAATTTAGAAACTAATCGTTTTTAGAAAAGCTCTTATGACGATTGTCTTCTAAACTTCTAAGATTTAGTAAGCTTTATTAATAAGGTAGGCTTACTCTTAATCTTAAAGCTAACACTCTAGAGATTATCCTTTAAGCTTTGCTTATATAAGCGTTTTATTGTATATTTCCCTTACTATTATTAAGATACTTAAATATAAAAAGGTAAACCTTTGTTTTAGATTTTATATAATCGCTTATAATATAGGCTTAGTCTTTTATATACTTAACTTTATATTTATAAGAGAGTAAAGCTTTACTATCATCATTTTCTTGATTTAATTATAAATAGTTTAATATTTCTCTCTTTTATTTGATTGTTTTGCTTTATCTATTATATAAATCTTTAAGTAGATATTATAATTATCTTTTATTTACTTATTTATCATTATAATAGGCTTAGTAAGTATAAGTTCTCTTTCCTCTTAAGGTATCATACTTTCTACCTATTCTATAAGCTTTATAGAATACTCCTTAAGTATAAACATATTCAAACTAATGATATATTCCTTTAAAGTTATCAAAAGATAAGCTTCTATTATAGAAGAGATAGTATCCTTTGCTTTTAGATTAATTAGATGCTAATTATCTTATAGATTTACTTTTATTCGAAGCTTTTGATATTAATTAGTTTAAGAGCTTTGGTTGGTAAGCTTTATTATAGTAAGTAAGTCTCGATAGTATTCTATATATTCTTATTTTTAAAGGATAGTATTATATATATAGTTTATAGTATAGTATAGTAGAATTGTATATATGCTAACCGGGCTTATAATTATGACAGACTATAGAGTATATATGAGTATATAATTAGATAATAGAAAGTTCATTGAACTATCTAGAATGTATAAAGGAGAATTAGGGTGCTCTC
>NW_006921292.1:16733-159225 GCF_000392275.1 Phaeoacremonium minimum UCRPA7 | reverse complement strand
GGGGCTCTCTTTTGTCACAATAATAAAATATTTTAGTGTCTCCGTTTGGTAAATCGCACCGCAATCTTGTCTCCAAGCCGTAACGTCATATTGAAAACAATGCCTCCGGATAGTTGATGGACAATCTTGTCTGTCCCCGTCTCTCCTATATCGACCCCATCTGCGAGCTCAATACTATGACCTCTCAATATCGTAGCAAGCGAAGTACAAAGTTCAACCATAGCAAATCGTTGACCTATACACCCACGAGGCCCATCAGAAAATGGTATATATGATCCTGGCTCTGGAACTTTAAATTTTCCATCCTGATCAAACCACTGATCCGGAGCAAAGGATGAAACGGCATAGGGTGCCCCTTCATTTGCTGTACCTGCAGGCGTAGCCCAGTATGACGGGTTTCGATGCGTTGCGCTTGTATTGACAGCGATCAATGTATTAGGTGGAATGACGTGTTGTTGCCCATCGACGTGAACACGGACCGAGTCCGTGGTAGTCTCCTTCATGAAAATAGGCAAGACAGTATATACACGCAATGACTCATTGATGACGGCGCCCACCATGCTCTGCGCAAGGGCAGTGTAATGATCGGCATAGTTCCATTCTTCGCGAGGCAAATTTCCGAGAATGCGGTCGATATCATACTGTACCTTATTTTGCATTTCAGGCCGAAAACAAAGATTAAGGAGCGCAAATTGAAGAGCGTGAGCATTAGACTCGTGGCCAGCAAAATTCAAGATGAAAATGTTGCCCATGACTTGCTCCTTGGAAAGAAGACCATCTTTCACATTTGACTCGACTAAGATATCCAACAATGATTTGCTCTTGTCATCATCTAGGTCTGTAGAGAGTGACTTTTGCTCGAATGCTTCTTCGAGATATCGTTGCATCTCATCTCGCAGCACTTGACCGCGTTTATGAAGCTTGAATGGGGAGTGGTTTAGAAGAAAGGGCGGGGTGAGTGCAATTAGAGGTAGATCTTGGTCAATGCCCAGGAATGTATCGGCAAAGCTAAGACTATGGCCACCGGCAGGCTTCTCCGAGAACTGGAGTTCTTCAACACATGAGCCCTCTTTATCAAAACCACATTTGCCAAGAACATGAAGCGCCATCTTTGAAAGCATTGGCCGTAGCTGCGTGTCGAGCGGTTTGGATTGGCGAGTGACTATCTGCATGAAAATTTCCGTTGCCTCTACCGATTCTCGGAAGACCTTGCCCATGGTTTCATTTCCAAAGTAAGGTGCAACAACCTTTCGGTACAATTTAGTTTCAGCACCGTCAGTGCCCGTCATCGTTGGCCCGAACAAGTTCAGTAGCCCCAGTAAGGCAGTTGGCTTTCCGAATGCTGGGTCGCGTAGTAATTGCGTAATGAGTTTCGGATCGCAGGTGAATAAAATATTTCGGCCTGGTGAGACAGCTATAAGCGTATCCGCTTTGGTAATAGCGAAAGGTCTGTGCCCTGAATGCCATATGCGATCTAGAAGTAGAAGACTATTGATGTTAAAGTTGAACTCCTCAATCTGGGTGGGTATTTCCATACGGCACCCATTGATCCCTAAGCTCTTCGGGTAGTAGGTCCAGGAGAGGGCGAAAGATCACACCAGAGATGAGCCACGGAATGCTCGTCATGTGCGTTGGCAGAATGACACATTTAAATCCAGAAGACTTTGCTACCGTGTAATTTCTCGATAGGTTTAGGATTAAAAACACGAAAACAGCGAAAAGAAGAGATAACAGTATAACTATGATGTTGGAGTCCATATTGCAGACGACAAGATGTACAAAGATACAAAAACCAGTGCTAATGTTGATGTGTCACTTTTAGATACTCAAACAGTAGATTAGTATTCAAACCTGGATCAGTCAAGAATTTCAATTTAAAGGAGATTAGAAAGTTATAAGGATGTAAAGCTATTGTTAACTGTTGTTGGAGCCTGTTTGGTGTTGTTATGATTGGCTGAAGCTGTGATCCATGGCGCCAAACAAGGCTTGATTAGAGCTCTTCTCGACCCTTTTGATTGGTAGGATAGTAAGATGTAAGGTTATGTCTAGACTTATGTAAAATGAGAAGGAAGCATAGTAAGACTCCTTCTGGGTTTCAGCGCTAGCCCTCTACAAAGTAGGTCGTATATGCATGTAATGCTACCCGCAAAGTCAAATAACTGTCCAATTTCCAGTCTCAATACCAGGCCAACGTCTCACAAAGCCTCGTAGAATATGTGTAAGTCCAAATGATGACTCTTATATATGTAGACCTGAATCACATTTTAACGCGAATGCCTATTTAATATGCCGGAGATGACTAATCAATCTATTGTAAAATCTGCGGAGACTTAGTCTTATGTTGAGAAATGTAAAGCAGGTGGAGGAAGGCTTTAAACAGCCACTTTATTTCCAAAATCTCTCACAAGACACGAGAGCTCGCTTCTCCGCGAAGGGTTGTGAAGAACTCTTTCATTTCACAATGCTTTGCATCAACACGGCTCAGTGTAGCCGCCGTTTCTTAAGGGAGTTGAAGTTAAACTGTTGCGGCCAGCTTGCTGACTCATAGGCCTCAAAGTGCCGGGTATCAGATGTTTCAAGCATGTTTCAGGTTGGCAATTGAATTGTCAACAAATGAAATTTCAGGCTATCTTATTTGCATTCACAATGATAGGCTCTACTGCCATCAAGCATAGCCTGATTTTATGGGCAATTTCGTCTCTTCGTGGCTTTTAAACAATACGCAGAAGCAGTCCTATTGAGAATCATTCTATTTTCGTAAAAGACTCAACTCACACAAGCGCCTCCAGGCTCCTGCTAAAAAAAACACCAGCTCAATAACACACAACCCACCCTAGACTCAACATGAACCAATTGACGCCGACAGAGACTGCACTTGTCGACACCGCCACAGCCATTATTGATGCCATCAGTGAACCAATTCCGTTTGAAACGCACGTATCCACTGTCTCGTGCGCAGCACTCTCATCGACAGGTCGTATTTTCATAGGTGTTAATCTCACGCACTTCACCGGTGGGCCATGTGCAGAACATGTAGCTCTGTATAATGCAAATGCAGCGGGCATACGTAATAAAGCTATCGATGGCGACGTGTTGACCCATATTGTTGCGGTCTTCGACAAAGGAAGGGGTGTGGCGAATCCACGTGGTAAGTGTAGGTAGATTCTATTGGACTATCACAGCGGCATCCAGGTAATTGTAGGTGATAAGGGTGCGCTTAAGATCGTTCCGATACGCGATTTGCTTCCGTATTGCGTCGATTGGGTCGTCCCTAAGGCGTTGGTCACAAAGTAGCTGTCTAGCCAGAACGCAGCTGAAAGTTAATCGCTTGCAATGGTCTCTTTGTCATTTATCTCGACTGGATCATGCTCAATTTGCCATGAATCTACGCCAGAAATTCTCTGATTCAAATTAGAATGTCGTCAATGCCATGAGCGATCCTGCCTAAAAAGTTGGCCCGGCGTAAATGAGGTCATGGAATCGGGCTGTACCTTGAACTAGACTAATACATCTTCTCAGCTTTTGTTGGGTCTGAGCTTCTTGATAAATAAGTTGACATTGTCAAGACTTTTAATATGGGCAGTTCAATACCATCAGGCATGGCCAGGAAACGTATAAATGCAGACATTAGTTGCGACTCATCTTCTTTTGAAGTTGGCTGGGAGGGTCTCTGCGATAAGGATTTATCTATCAACTAGTTCCTATGGTATAGAATGATGGTAGTCAGCTTTGCATCCATCTCGACAAAAACCGTGTAAGAGCAAGTAATTCAGGCATATAGACGAACCCCATTCAATGACAATGGCTTCTATTCAACACTCTATGAAAATACTTGTCTAGATTTGCTTGAGGAGTAGGGAGTAGGAACTTGAGCGCCACCGTAAGCTTGTGTGGACTAGCCGTTGCTTCTTATCTTTTTTTCACCTCTAGGGGGAAGTCGGGGGAAGGACACGCAGCATATATTACGACCCTTCCTCTTTTCACTCTCACCATCACCCCATGTGCTTTAGCAAAGTCGATGTTGAAAACACTAGTCCTAGGCTCCTTTTGATACTAATTGCATAGTTCACCTTCAAATTCGGCGCAATGCGGCTAAGTTTAGGTAGCCAACTAGAAGTCGATCCCGCAAACATGACAACGCGTGAAGCCATACATAATTGACTAGCAGCTCCGAAACCACCCTCGGCGATTCAGTATATTGATTGCTCTTTCTATGCACCATCTAACAGGACATCATAACTTTTCCTTCATGGTTCTGATGATATCCTCTTCCGTGTAGCGATCGCTTCAGGATTGACTCGTTCTCCCTACTGCGTTAGAATCAATAAATGATACTAATTTGTGGAATAGTGGTGAAGGAAATTTGTTCACAACAGATATTCTCACATGCACTATGTTCATAACGCAGCACGAAGCCTCAATAGACTTGGATCTTAGCGCTGCTCTGTGCGTGAATGATCCGTCGTTTGAAGTAATTCCAATGGCAATGTTTCCTCGCTTCAACAAATGTCATGCGCACGAAACGACAGACTAAATCAATCCAGAGAAGACAACCGGTGTCTCAATCCGTCGGATTCCATGTCCGTTGTACAGCTACGGACACGAACTCCGACTAGACAGCCAAACAGAAGTCATTTTCATTGCGGTGGAATCTTGGCGGAGATCTTGGCAGTCATTTACCAGCGATGGCCCCGCGACCAAAATGACAAGAATTACTGCCTCCTCAAAGAGTCGCGTGCTAGGCGCTAGCCTTTCTCGACCATAGCCAAGCCGTATAGTCCTCAATATGTGGGGTAAACAGATAAGGTGCGTGTTATGGGAGGCATGGAAGTTTACGGTTTTACTGTAGGCGAGCGTCAACTCCGGAGCATTTACCCATGTAGATGTATAAAAGATTCTGGGTTTGCAACACATCAATTAACTCGGAAACGAGATTGTCAGCTCTCACGTTTCGTTTAGCACTCTTCTACTCGTATTCACGCATCGTTAGAATCTGTTAAAGATATTAAACAATGGAGAAGGGACTACACAGCAATGAAGAGGTTATCCCAGCTGGGGATGACACCAAGGAAGGTTCCATACTGCCAGCCGGAAACGATGCACCGCCTCCAGTATGGTCAACAAAAGAGGAACGGTTAGTCAGACTGAAGTATGATTCCCCTTTCTAGGAGAAACCACGCTGTTATTGCAGCTCAGCGCATTCCCTCGGATCTAGTGCAAACTGACCTTGATACGGTGCTAACAATCAAAATTTCTATAGGCTTGACCTATTCTTGATGCCACTCTTGGTCTTTGGATTCTTCGTTTTGCAGCTTGATCGTAGTAACATTAGCAACGCTATGACTGATACCATTACTGAGGATCTGAACATCACGAAGGATCAGGTCGGTACTGGTAGTCAGCTTATGTCTGCTGGAATCGTGATAGCTGAGATTCCATCTAATCTGATCCTCCAACGTCTAGGCGCACCTGTCTGGCTCACCTTTATTATTGCAGTCTGGGGGACGATTTCGCTAGCTCAGGCTTATGTCACGAATCTCTCGTCATTTTATGCGACCCGCTTTCTCCTCGGTGTATTTGAAGGTGGATATATACCAGGCGCACAATATACGCTGGCTCTCTTCTACAAGTCCGACGAGTTAGCCTTACGAACTGCTATCTTTTACTTTGGCAACTTCTTCTCTGCTGCGACAGGCTCTCTGATTGCAGCAGGGCTGTTGCAGCTAGCTGGTAGGAATGGGCTTTCTGGATGGCAGTGGCTATTCATCAGTATGTCAATATATTTGTTTACGTCAAACTTGTCAATACAAGCATGATCTTTACTAATATAAACACTCGATCACTAGTCGAGGGAGCCATCACACTCTCGGCATTCTTTCTCCTCCTCCTCTTCCTCCCATTCTCGCCCCAGCGAACTCGGCCTATTCACGGCCTTTTCGATATCTTTACTCAGAGTGAAAGGGATATCATGTACCATCGTGTGGTATCGGAAGACGCCTCCAAGGCCCACGCCAGGGCTCACATTAGCAAGGCAAACCTCTTCGAGGCTCTCACCGATTTTCGTCTCTGGCTACATGCTATTGTGAACATGCTAGCTGCATCGCCAAAAACTGCTCTGGGTCTTTATGGACCGAGCATCATCAAGAGGCTTGGTTTTAGCAAGACCAAAGCTAATCTGCTCAACTCGGTTCACAGCTATTGCCTCATCGTTCTTTCTTTCATTCTCTCATTTGCGTCAGACAAGACAGGACAGCGTGGCATATTCTGCATTTTCTCGTACCTATGGTCCATCACTTTTGCTGCCGCTCTCGTCGGGCTAGGTGTCAATCGAGATAAATGGCTTCTTTATGCGATATTCACTCTCGTAAGTACTGGCAACTCCCTCGGCGTGGCATTGAACGACGCATGGCTTAGTGTGAACTCTACCTCACCCCACAAGCGAAGTATGGGCCTTGCCTTGGCCGTTATCGGGAGCAACCTCGGTGGAGTCATAGGTCCCAGTTTGTTCAAAGACTCGGATGCACCCGCATACCGAAAGGGTTTCGCAGCTATTATTGGTCTTTACGGAGGAAGCATCTTGATCACTTTGGTACTCATGTTCACCTACTGGCAAGATACTGAGAAGGTTCGAAAGCAGGCTGATGAGCGTGGAGAGAACCAGGAAGAGACACGACGTTTCCATCTCTGAGGAATTTTTAGAACCCAATAGGAATAGACGAATGGTGGATCGTGGGCGGAACACATCGTGGAGAGAGCAAATTTATAAGATCACGGTACTTTATAGATTGAATTTGATATTGTGATTTTTAGCTTTCAAATGGATAAATGCAGCTTCTCAGGATCGTTTCTGCGTGATGCCTGGTCCGATTAACTCAATGTGGTGTTAGAGCAGGTGCTCCCACCTCGGCTTTCGCTAGACACTCGGAAGCAACCATTTGGACATGGCGCTGAGCTGTTATACTGCCATGAGAATAAGGGGTCCGTCTCGTTGACTAGTACCTGTCCAACCATGACAGTCTGATATCCTGGTAGTTGACGAGATTGTTGGAATACATCGTACTATCATTGTAAGTATTCCAACAGGGGTTGCAAGGGGAAGAGACTCACGCTGCTGAGAGTCATGACGCCCCAACCAACGTTGTAGTTGTGTTGAATTGTCGTCCCATATATGTACTCTGTTCAATACGTTAGGCGAATCAGGTAGCATTCTGGATTCATAGATTACCTTTGAATCCAGCCCATCGAATAGCACTCGCACACTACTGCTAATTAGCACTCAGGACTCAACACTTTCATGCATTTAAAATACCATCGGGCATGATTCTGCATTAGTGTATAGAGACAATTCTCCCCAAGCGGCATAGATTTCTCTGTTCCGGCGAGTCAGCGACTAAGGATTGTTATGGTGGAAAAAACTCACGTGGGCGTCATTCCCATGGCTGTGAATTTTGCTGTGCACGCATTGATCGCGGAAATTTCCCCATGGACTTGGTTGCCTCGTTAGTGCAATCCTCGGTTACAGATCGTCGACATACTAGTTGGATCGCCTGTACGGAAGTTGGCGCCTTCGCAGACTACTTCGTCGGCTGTGTGATTCACGATAATGGCACCGAAAGCAGCGAATGGGCACCTGATCTTTTCAGCGTTGACACCTACAGTCTCTTTTAGGCGTGCATTTACGGTCCGCTTTGTCGATACAAAGCCTGGTTTGTCTGGAGCATTGTGAGCATTCATAGTATTGATATGTCATGGGGAGTTACCTTTCGCATATACTCAATGCGCTTGGAGGAGGGTATAGCATTCACCACCAGCCCAAACATATTCTGGTCATCATTTGGAATGGTAAAATGGGCGGCGGATGATGCAATAATGCTCATTGCAATAAATGCTTTAGTTAGTACCATTATGGGCAGTGTTTATCTTCACTATGATGATCTAGAGGAGCTCGTTGTACTGGAAGCAATTTTCACGACCTTTGTCAAAAGGCTGATCGGACGAAAAAAGACGAGCCATAACGACGTTATAAATCGAAATTACACTGGTCGTAGAAGATAAGCGTCTCGGGATGGTCCGTTCAAAAAATATGGAGTAGTGCTAATGAAGCAGAGTACGGTAACCAAGATTGGGCTCGCTCAAGTCGACTGCCCCTGCCTAGCTGCTTTCCGGTGACTGCTCGCAGAAACAATTGGTGAACGGTTTACTGTTTGTATCAGTATTCGTTGACTGCACCGCCGATATCAGCCGTAGTGTCGTATAGTTTCTTGTATTTTCCGTTCACTAATAACAGCGGGTCCTGCACATTCTTATCTCTCCATGCCCAAGACCTAAGAATCGGGCCATCTCCGGAAAACCGTCGGTGCACAAAAAGGCCATTGAATCACTTTATTGGGCATTCAATGTTCAGAGGGACGTCAAGTAGGTTGTAAGCGCCGGATGAATTCCCTCTATAAGGGCTTGTTTGGTATGCATTACTCGCAATTCTAGGATGCCTGCCTCTCGGCGAGTAAGCTCTGTAAGGTGATATTTGCTCGAGGTGTATTCTCTATAAATGCGGGGTTTCATTTCGTATTCATCATGGCTCTAGGCAACCGCTACATAATCAAGTAGTCTCGCCAGGAAACTTCCACGACCTTTCACCCTCGCACATACATGGCATTGCTCGAGAAAGGTACAACCCATTCAGCCACCATTATTCTAGATTCATCGGTTATGTGGCATTATCGCACCTATAAACATCCGGAAGTGAGGACGAGACAGGATCCAACAGAGGGCCTTGCCAAAGGAAGGATAAAACGGGCAGACATAACCTTAACCACAAGAGGCGAGAATGCTGCACTGAAAAGATAGAGATCAGGCTGTCACCTGGAAATTGGCGATCTGCTTCCAAGTCATGTACCTGGTAATGTCATGAAGCAAATGTGTTCAACGTAGGTGGAATCTCTCTGAACCACCTCATCCTCAAATAGCATATGCGTACAGTCACTGTACGGCTCCTTAGAAACCTGGGATAAACGCAACAGGTGATATATCCACACATTTAAATTGGTTTGAGAGGTATTCGGCAACAAGGAGTATAAGAGTATCGTAGCGGCTGTGAGCTTCTTGGTTACACCCACCTAGGTTGTAATTGTGTGATGGGCTAATGCGAAGGTCGCTGAGTTGCTCTAGGGGGAAGCCCAGGGATCCTTCCCATGAACTTGAGATTTTGGTGGGGATGAGCACCAGTGAATTCCCTACCAGAACCGCGACGGGGCAGGTCCAGCGACTGGGTCTCCAGATTGGACAGCAACAACACCTGCCTGCCCCCTGTGATACATCTACATTCAATCAAAAATCGCGCGATAACCTAAATACCGAAAACTCAAGACTCTTGCAGCACTGATAGCACCCCACGCAGATCATTGCTGATCAAATACATGCATAGTTTGGACTTATCACTTATCACGGCGACGAACCTTGTTTGGCATTCTTGTTTCCTTATCAGATAATGTCAGTCACATCGTCATCCATGCCGCAGTGTCAAGATCTATGGTCTATGTGTAGATGCATAATCAATAGTATCCTCTTAAAAGCCAATAAATCGCACGAAATCAACTCCGAGGATCACAAAAACAATTTATAAAGATGAGGACTATTAAGATGAACAGAGGAAGCAGAGGAAGCATGTGCATCAGCATGCTGGGAGCGCTGGCCCTTTAAAACGTAGAAGCGTAGCTTGATCTAAGTAGTAGTATGTTCTTCATCCATTGAATCTCATGACATGACACATCGCTGATGAGGAACCTGAAAAGGGCCATTGCGATACCGTGCTAGTAAGTTTGGCGGCGAGCACCAAGGTGCTTTTCGTACTATTTGGCAAGCTCATAGAGGACTGCTTCTTTAGATATGGCATCTTGACATGAGTAAACCGTCGATGTACTCCTTTGAACAGTACTATGATCGGAACTTGGCGACCTATCATCATACTGGAAACCGGGCCTGAACTGCCTATCACATCAACGTTCCTAGTCGGGCAATGATAGCATAGAGATAAGACATGAGATATGCACGAGTACCGACATCGCATGTAGTGTTACCCCACCGTTGGATGTTTATCAGATTTACCAGCACGCCATTCGGGGCCTCGGGAACGAATATAAAATGAGTAGAGGGTCCTAGCTCCAGAAAGAAAAAAACCAGCTCCACAATTAAGCCTTCGGGCAAAGGACCTTTATAATTATTAATCAATATGAAGACGTCTGATGACAATAATCTGCAAACGATTGACCATGACAGTCCCCTCCACAAGAGATATCCTCTGCACGATGTTCCGAAAGATGAAGTTAGAAGATCAACCATTGAACTAGGCGATTGTTCGGATCCGACCGTAGACATCGAGCCTCAAATCAGAGGTTTTATCGATAGGAAGCAAGAGAAGAGATTACTGCGTCGTATAGACTGGCACCTGCTTCCTTTGCTCGCCATCTTATACATGATCAAAACCCTTGATTTTATCAACGTGTGTGGAATTATTACCTCCACAAGCTCAAACATTATGCTCACAATTTGTCTAGATCTCCAACGCGCGTATCATGGATCAAGGGACATCTAGAAATATCATGGTTGAGCTTCACATGACTTCTGATCAGTACAATTTTGTGACTCTTGCGTACTATATACCCTACATAATCGCTGAAACACCGTCGAATCTCATGATCAAATACTTCAAGCCGTCGGTATGGCAATCTAGAATTACGGTAAGATTTCCAAGTACTGCAAGGGTGTCCAGTGTTGATGAAATGATAGATTTCCTGGGGACTAGTCCTTTGCTGTCATGCAGCTGTTACGAACTCCGGAGGACTTTATACCGTACGCTCCCTGCTGGGTCTTTTTGAAGCAGGTCTTTGGCCTGGAATACTAGTTCACCTTTGTTATTGGTATCGTCCGGATGAGATAGCAATGCGTGTTGTTCTTGTCACCATGTTAGGCAACTTTAGTGTCGTGTTGAGTGGCGTGCTTGCCTTTGCTTTCAACGGCGTAGACGCAAGAGGCTTGTCTGGTTGGAAATGGTACGCCTACCCCTCGAGTCACTGTACATCTCTCTGATCTTGTACTTGAAGGCTCGTTATAACTGAGGGCGTATTCACGATACTTCTAGGAATAGCAGTCTATCTGCTCTTACCCAACTGTATGAATTGGTAAACTTACGTCAATCCTCCTGTTGCTCTAACGAATATATGGTAGTCCCCTCAACTGTCTCCTGGATGACAGAGGAAGAGAAAGAATTCGTCCAGATCAGGCTACCGCCCAACTCACCCCGTTCAGCAGAAAAAGATTTCGATCTTCGAGAATTCATTACAACGCTTAAGGACATCAGACTCTGGCTGTTCCTTTTATGTTGGGCTTTCTACACTGTTGGCACGACTGGCCTTACGTTCTATCAGCCCACTGTCATAGCGAATCTAGGGTTCACGTAAGTGTACCTACCCTTGATCATCGTGTTCGATATTAGTACTAAGGATCAGTTCTATTGCTCGAGCTCAGCTGCTCAACATACCGCCCGCGGTACTCAGCACTATCCTCACCTTGATGTTCGGTTTTTTATCAGAGACAGGGCGAGTTCCTCAGCCCTCCATTCCACTCACTTTCATGATTGTTATTCAAGGTTGTTATGCTGTCTTGTACAAATTTCCTAGTAATGGTGGCGTGTACGCTGCAACCGTGATTGCTGGCGGCTTCTCAACAACGTGGTAAGATTGATCTAGCTGTCGGCAAATAGACAAGAACCTAAACCCGGTGCTGATTGCGAACTTAGGTATATCATGATGTGGCCATGGAGGGTACAGACAACATCGGGTGCCACTGGGTCTGCCTTTGCTATCGCGTTTGCCAATAGTTACGGCCAGATTGGCGGCGCGGTTGGCCCACAACTTTTCAGCTCGCGGTATGCCCCAAGATACACAACGTCTTTTGCCATAGCCATGGGATTCATTGGTATGGCCATCATAATGAACCTCGTGACTTGGAGATTTACCTGGAGAGCTGATGTAGAAACAAGAAAGAGCAGGAGGGAACGAATTGCTGCAGCCAAAGCGGGTAGATCCTATCCGGCCGATGATGATCGTCATCCGCGAGTGGAAAAATGACACTTCGCGGGCTAGCAATATTTATTGCGGAAAATTTGCATTGGCTACGTTCATTTAGTTGCATGAGCGGCAGTTGACTGCCATTTTTCAGTAGCAGGAGAAGCGACTAAGCGTGGAGATACCAGAATATGGCTGGTTTGTACAAAACTCAGTTAGTTATGACCTCATGGCTTTTTTTGTACTCTGTGTCGTTCAACACTCGAGTTGCCATGAACAAGATATTCAGTAATGGCATTATCATACACTAGAATCTAGTGTGGACTGCTCCCTAGATCACTACTACCACCTCAAGAAGCAAGATTCTAAGTACCCGGGTACTGTCATGGGCCAATAATACTGATGAACCAAGACATCCAATCAAACATTCACAAGCCCCGAGACAATCCCTAGAAGCAATGTAATTATTGTAACAGGTCCTTGGCCAAATTCTGATGTCATAGACAGTTGATTCAAAGCCTATATCTTCCTGAATATGAACAAAAAGTAGATGAACCAATATTGATGGCGAGGCGTTTGCCATGAATCCTGAGGTGTACGGTACTGTCGGATCTTGACTACGATTCTCGTCTAGATATAATCGAATGATTGACCTATATAATCTAATCTTATCAATCGGACCTGAACATGGTGAGACGAACAAGGGGACAGGGATCATTGACCTTCCCCATTGGTCTAGTGCGTGCCGCGGATTCTCGAAGACTCAGACAAATGGCGATAGCAAGTCATATAGTGTGGATATATACTGAACTCGCAAAGCCACTAGGGCATAGGTGAGATTTTTGAGTGTGACTTACGTAATGTAGATTACCCCTATTAGAGTAGGGAAGCTTACTTGGTAGTCTATATCAAGTTCCAACCGAGCCTAGTAAACGACATCCCTGGAAATACGCACGTAGGTCTGTTCCTTCTGCATGTAAAAAACGTTAATGGGATGCCGAGTCTAAGCTTCTAAAAAAAAAAAGCTGGGAAGATTTCTTGAGCTATAACGTGCTATCATTGATAATTTCACTTCTTACTACGTACACGAAGCCCACCCTGAAAAAGATAGGTAAGTTGGCTTCTGAGTTAGGCAAATTGACATGAATGATGGTTCGAGCTTTTGATAATAGTCAAGTTTCCCGCCATGCGATTCGACAAGACCGACGTTGAGACATTGATTCATTAATTTGTATTATGGATCATTGACGTCAATCTGGGGACATGAATCATAAGGAAAGCCGTCCTTATTCACATTGGCTTTGCTGCTACGAACTGGCTTTGTATAAAGCTCTTCACGAAACTGGCTGTATAGTTGACCTATACGACTATAATTTTCAAGTTTCTAGCTTCGCGAAGTAACAATGTCGGCGAACGACAGCTTTGCGCAGATCTGGGCGTGCACTTTCTTCGCAGACCCAGCACATCTGACGAGCATGCGTGTTTCTTGATATCATCGCATTGTGATTTGAGTTATGTTGTCGAGCTAAAACTTTTTTTTACTGTTTCAGTGCCCATATAAGCTGGGTTTCAAGCGATACCTCACCTTTTGGGAGTTTACTACTCCTCTATGAACCTGGCAATTTATCTTTGACCTCCATCAAGTCTTGTACAGAACACATCGCAAAATTGCAGTCGGCTACGATCGCATTTCTTGTGCCGACGATCCTGCGCTAAGGCTAAAAAGGATTGCAAATCTGGTAAGATGGAGCGTCGGACTAGATGGAGCGTCGGACTAGATGTACGACAGTAAGCAATCTACCGAAGTAACGCCACCACGAACCTAAAAAAAAAGAATCGGTGAAGCTCGTAACTGAATATTTCTCCGTTGTTAAAACCTGTCTCATTCCTCAACCAACTCGCAAGTCCTACCCTGTCAATCGTCCATCATGATTGTTGAATCCACCGCTCAATACCGAAATCCTCCGCCTGCAGCCTCCTCATCCGCTTCGGAAACAGGCTCGGACTCGCCAATACTCTCACCGCTCCTTGCTATAAGCCCGAACTTGCACATCTATACTGCTTCATCTCCAGCTTTTAGCAGTATCCGTCAAGTATTGGAAGGATCTGTCGACACGGCTCCTCTAGCAGTCATACGCCCCACAGCCGAATCCGAGGTGGGATGTGTCATCACGTTCTGTAGGGAGCATGGAATACCGTTATCGATTCGCTCTGGAGGCCTCGATATTGGTGCTCGTAGTAGAATGTCTAACACAAACGGAGTGATGCTCGACATGCGTTCCATCGACTCCCTCATTGTCGATACCGAGGCCAAGGTCGCGAAACTCGGAGGTGGCGTTGTCTGTGGCTCAGTTTTGGAGTTTCTTAACGAGCAAGGCCTGACTACACCAACAGCATTTCTCGGTAGTGTTGGATTCACAGCTTTCGCATGCGGTGGCGGGTATGGTTTGCTGAGTGGGACAATGGGTCTGGGCGCCGATAACATTGTCGGTGCTCGGCTTGTTCTCGCTAGTGGTGAGATAGTTGATACTGCAGATGTGGGCACAGATACAGATATCCTGTGGGCACTGAAAGGCTGTGGAGCTGGCATACTGGGCGTAGTAACAGAGCTACGCGTCAGAGTTCATGCATGCCCTCCTTGCCTAGGCGGCTTTGTTATCTTTCCTTACGCCGAAATTGAGCTTGTTATGGCTGGCCTGCAGAAAATAGATGCAGAGACCAGTAGCGGGAAATTAGCAGGCGACTCCATGGTAGTCAATACGCCTGGGATTGGGCCAACTCTGACGTACATTTACTTCTGGGCACTCAACGAGGATAAGAGTGATCTACAAGAAGCTAATCGATACCTGGAGGAGATTTGTAAGATGGGTACTGTCATTGCAAACACAGTTACTGAAAGTTCGCAATTTCCTTACCACATTCCAACGTTCCTTGGATGGTTGAATTAACGTATTCTTTAGCCACACCCTGGGACTTTACTGCCCAAATTCCCAATCCGGTTGCAGAGAACAGGCTGTCTTTTAAAGTATGCTGTTGCTCCCTTAACAGTTATTCGGCCGACTTGGGTAAAGTAATTGTGGCCAATCCCATTCCAAATGAGTCAAGCGCTATCATAATACACAACTGTCACGGTGCAGCAATTGAATATGATCCAGGTGCTTTGTTTGCAAATCGACAGAAGCACCTGACAATTGGTATCTCAGGCAATGGAACCCTCGCAGATATGGAAAAGCAAGAGGTACGAAATTGGTCGACCTTAATTCTTGGAGCAATTGAGAGGTCCGGGATTTTGCAAGACTGGGCGTATATCAACTTTTCTCAGCCCAAGAAAGGGGATGGTAGATTGTTCTACGGAGTCAGCGGAGTGAAGAGGCTGAAATCGCTGAAAGACAAGGTCGACCCGGGCTGGTTTTTTGATAGCAGTACGCCAGACTTGGACTTTTAAGTGCGAAACGGCTCACCGTTATGTTGGAGACGCTCTTGCTCTACCCTTGCATACTGTATGAAGAAAAATATTATATTAGACCTTGTACTTCCAAACAATCCGTACTGAAGTACCACACTATCTCAGCACAACATAAATAGAGTATCCGAGGATAGAATAACCCTAGCCTTGCTTCGTACAGCTTGAGAGGCACCTCGGCAAGGATACACCAAGGAACGTGTCCACCTTGTTGCTCATGGCCCTATATCTAATGGAAATGAACCGGCGCGATGCTGTATATATGACAGTCAACATGGCAATACCTTTAGCCATCATGTATGGTGCACACAGTTCTTGTGGTGAGAATGAGGGCACCAAGAGAGTGTCAATTCAGGGCTTTTTGACCAGAAATGAAGTAACAGGCAAGTAAATGATAGCGTATCTGACCGATGGACACGGCCAACATACCTTCTATCATGATGCAAATGACATCCCGACTGTTTTTGCAACCAAGTAGGGATTTTTCTCGACCCGAACAGAAATCGAGGCGTGGCACAATACCACAGACTTCGCTATCACGACTGAGAATAGAAATGGATATTGTAGCGGGGGACCATTTGCTGGCCTGGGAAGCGTTGACTCAAGAGGTCCCTGGCCTCTGGGCTATTTCCAGGAGCCGGTGTACGCAAACATCTCGCGCAATAGACCGTCCATACGAGATGTTTCTAGACGAATTTTGAAAGCGATGCAGTGGGATGGGAGGTTTGGAGAGGCGGTGGATATATACTCGGGACAGACAACAAGTAAAGCCTGGTTCAGTTGGCCCGGATCTACGTTAGGAGCTCTCCTCATTGAATATAATATCAGATTCGAGGAGTAAAATACTCAAATACACGAAAGCTGGAGACAAGCGATGAAATTGGAAACAAATTGAGCTTCGCATATATCAACATAGCTACTCAATTAGGCCGTGAAGGTTCATTGCTCAGTTCTGATGCATAGCTCAAGGTTCTTACTTTCGATTCATAAGAAATAGGGCCACCCACAATTTGACGATCTGATGAAGGGCTCGGCAATTCACCCAATATATGCCCTTGATTCACTGACGTCCCTTGCATCTCGGTCGTTGCTGGCCCCCTCATATCGTCTTGATGGAGACTGTCTGGTTGCTGATGATTAGGCATTCCTGGTAACGATGATCCCCTTGAGTTTGGAGTCCATGGCTGGACTTGAGCAGTCGGACTGGCTGCCACACCTCTGGTCGAAGTCTGTGGGGTAATAGTAGATGGATGCTCAATAGCAGCAATCTCAGGCGCATTTTCGCTCTTGGGATCTTCTGGAACCGTCACCAATTGTGCAAGAGGTATTCTTTTCTGTTTTTTCCGCCTGTTCAACAGAACCCAAATAAGGGCCGCGAGCAACAAAAGGAGTCCAACGTTAACACCAATAGCAACTGCTATAGTCGTAGGGTTAATTCTGCTTGCCGTCGCAAAACATCCGGCTCCCATCGCTTCATCATCGCTGACAGGAAGGATTGAGTCGGTGTCTGTGTTGAGGTTGGCCAGCTCAAACACTTGTCGATCATAATCAACGTGAAGATAAACTTGGCTCAGGAAAATCTTGCCGAGTACCGCTGCGTCTAAGGGCTCTACTGGATAAACTTGGAGCTCGGTAAAGCGGTCATTGATAACCATGCTTCCATTTGTGGCTAGACCTCTTAGTGGACGCACAATCTCATAGCTAGGTATTTCAACGGTAAAGTTTTGGTCCAAGGTGAATATGAGGCTGCCGTTGAACGAACTACTGCCGTTAAACCCAAACATTAGGCCTGGCTCGTTGATCCACATGTTTGGATCTGGTCGAGGTGGAGCTATTTTAGCGCCTGTGATTCTTTCCATTGTAGGGACTAAATTATTATTAACAAGATTGTCCGGAAGACGAAATAAGTTGTCGTATGGTTCGATACATGCCCAGAGCGGCCATTCCTCGCTGAAGAGTACATCATCTTGCAAACCGGGCTGACGAAGCGTCAGTTGTCTAATCTTCACTTGTAGGGGGCATACTCGATCATTCAAAACAATGGAGTATGTCATTGGATATTCCACAAAAGCACCGTTGATGGCAGCAGAGTCGTAGCCACCAAAAACGATGCTTCCACTTCTAGCATTGGTGATGCTTGTCGAACCGACATTTATACCAAAGCTTCGTCGCCCAATTTGCTTGGAGCTAACGAGCGTATCAAGTAAAACCGACTGGTTACCGAGAGCTAATTGTGATGTTGTATGGTTGCGTCCATCAGTGATTACAATATCCAACATTGTTGCATTGCTTTCCACGCCTCCATGCAAATATAATGCTGTCGTTAAAGCACTTTTAAATGCGTCCTCCCCTTGAATTGTCATCCATCCGGGGTTTAAATCATCAAGATTGGCTTGCTCTGCATCACTCGCAGTAGGAAGCGTACCGAAACTGATGAAGCCTCCACGTCGACTCGCACACTGCGGATATGTCATATTTTCAGCAGCCCGTTGAGCCTCGCTGCAAACCGATGGTGCCATGAGCAGAGTAGAATTTGTCACTGTGGAAGGAGTGATGCAAATCTGCTGAGTGGCGTTGCCTATGGCCACCTGTGCCCCCCAGGACGAAATTCCCGGTAGGTGACATGGACCAAGTGGCATCCATAGAGGAGGAAGCAGCTCACATGTCATGCCATTTGCGGGAGTGATGAAAAGACAAGACACATAGGTAATCAGGTAGAGCAAAACCATTGTTGACAAGGTGTCTTTTTGTATACATGGGCCAAATCAAAGATGCTAACCCTTGAGAACCCAAGTGATAGCGCGGAATGTTGGGGACGGCTCTAACTATATAGAAATGTGCCCACGTTTTTGTTTCTTTCTAACAAATTTCACCGCTGTTTGGGTCCTTTTTCTCAGTCTAGAATATGACAGGCACCGTTCCTCACTAATGAGGTATGTGGCGCCGGGCAATGGTCTCGATGTCGTCCACCGCTCATGGAATCGTCCAGGTGGACGTCTTAAAGCATATGGTGGCTGAAGCTGAGGAGCTGCGCCAGTCCTTGTGCAATATATCACTACACCAAATGATGTTCGGGCGCAGAGCCGACAGGACCTGGGGCGGACTAGCTTGCCTTCTGACGCCATAGCAGGGTTTCATTGAGGACTCAGCCACAGTGATGCCGGAGCTTCTCACCGACTCCGAAACCTCGTTCTAGACCTCGACACCATCACTTCACACAGCCTACACGGTATTTCGCAAAGTCCAAAGACAAGACCACCAGTGAGGACAGATTGTTATTAAACAGTAGTCGGTGGAGTTCCTTTGTTTACAAGGCAATCTAGGACTATTGACTGAGAACATTTACTGTGTTAGATTGGTTACTGTGAAGAGAGACAATGTTAATATTTCTCATTGTGTATCCTTTGGTGTACCTGGTATCGGACAGGGTGATCTGAGCCGAATCTGATCAAATAAATTACAAGGCAATCTTTCCACTCAATCAATTATTTTCAAAGCAGAGCTGAAGATTGATTTGTGAAATGCCTACATGCTACAATATGGCCCAGAGCCTGAAGGATCGAGTCAAGCGACTCAGCTCGCGTTACTTAGCTTGGTGACGAGATTAACTTGTTGACTATCCGATACCATGGGTACGTATGAGCCTTGTTTTCCTTGCTTCTCTCGAGTATGTGGAGAAATACTCACATGGGTAGAGTTCTACAGAGATTTTTAGTATATTGAAGCAGCTCTTTGAATTTGTGTTCAACATATCGTTCTAGTACGCAATTTTGGTGCATTCGTAGGAGCCAGCGGCTCGGTACATACAGGTGCCCCGCGTGTGCCCCGCGTGGTCTGGGGTCCATGTACATGTACTCTAGTACAGTAATAAGGAAGAATTCCACACCGTAACCTACCTGTATTATGAGTGAGGACTAGCCTCATCTGGCTTCTCCAGCAAAGAGAATCAATCTAACGCGATAGTCGACGATCATTCTCGATCAATCGATTGACATGGCACAGCGAAGAAAGCCTCGGGCAGTTCGGTCTTGTACAGAGTGCAAACAAGTCAAGGTGTGCATCTCCAAACGGTCGCTCCTTACCTGACCATTCATTTAGTACATCTCTGTGGTGTGAGCTAATTATCATGTCTCATAAAGCTTCGCTGTGATGCAAAGGAGACATTACCCGGTCCATGTAGCCGGTGTTCAATCTAAGGATTTGAATGCGTCGTTGACGCGACTTTCCGCCGCACCCCCACTCGTCGCCGCCTAGACGAGTTGAATCGAGAAGTCCATCATCTGAGAAGGTCCCTGCAAGACGCACAACTTCCCGAGTCCTTTGCCAAGGCCCAGACATCGAGTGTGCCTCCTCGCTCATTGTCAAGTGCGGCTGGCCTTGGACTGCTCGACGATGACGCTGATCAGCTAGGGGACTGTGTTTTCACTTACGATGAACTTATCTCAATCTTCTCGACGTAAGCAGCATCGCAACCCGCGAAGTCCCCATCTCTGAGATCTCTTACAGATTCGATTGCTATTTTCGCCAGCATTTGCCAATCGTCGGCCCTGCGCGGATGCCGAAACAGCTGCAAGAGTCAAGTCCTTTTCTATTCTGGACCATCGTCATGATTGTAGCCCAGAGGACACCGGATACATACGCAGGGCGAGATTCGGGCCTTCTCGTCGCGTACAAGCCCCTCTTAGAGAAAGCCGTCCTTGCCACCCCGCTAACTTTGTCAACCATCGAGGCCCTCCTCTATCTCTGTACATGGCCACTTTCCGTGGATTATCAAGCGAGGGATCAAAGCTGGACGCTCATTGCAATTGCACTCAACGCTGCGTTGTACTCTGGCCTCCACACACCGACGCATCCGCAATCCCTCCGCTCGGTCGGAGTTTTTGTCGATACCAGCAGCCAGACACGGTCCTCGCTCTGGCTGGCCAGCTTCTACCTGTCAACAAAGTACCAAGCCCGTGCATACCTAGCTCGCTTTCCGGCTAACAGTTGACAGCCTCAGTCAATCGATTGGCGTCCCGCCGACTCTCCGTTCGTCAGATGACCTCGCCGCATTGTCCCGCATTGCCCCCGACGAGGCGATAACTAGAGAACTGGCTGCTCGCGTTGAAATTTAGATCTGTGTCGCCAAGTACACATCATTGGTATCTGATAGTACAGTGTGTCATCTGGGGACTGCATTGGAGCGAGCGTTCATCCACGAGCTCGTCCACATAAAGCACCGATTTGCTGTCGACTGGAATCTGGACATCGAATTCGTGCTCCTTGATGCTAAGCTACACCTTATTGCGACCCTAGCTGTTAGTCATGGGAAGCAGCTTGGTTTGGCAAGAGGTGGTTCCCATCATCTTTCTCCCGACCCTCAGCTACTAGTGGCACTCTCAGATGGTCTTTCTTGTGCCGTGCGACTTATCCAGATTGTTTGCCTTGGTGAAGCCCCAGTCCCGCTACCCAATCCACTGTTAAGGCATGTCACACCACTCAACAAGATATACATGCGCGGCCTCCCCAAATTATATTTTCGGGCTGTGCTGTTCGCGGCATTTTATCTCCTACGGTCTCATATATCTAAGAGCCTGGCCTTTGTGACTGACTGGCAACTCGCACGGAAGCATGTCAACGTCGCTCGCGATTATTTGCGGTCACAATCCTCACGCCCGAAGGACGAGTGAGGCCGGGCAGCTGCCGTCATTGAAACATTGAACGAGTTTACAGTGACGCTTCCAAGTGAAAGCATGGGCCCCATTAGGATTCAAGAAAGGCTTGGTGCTTCCATATTCTACGATGCGCTCACTCGGGCCAACGAGCTTCGTGCGAGGCCGGTGCGACTACTCAATGACCAGGAGCAGCCACAACAGACAATGCCGGTCAAGACCAACTCATCAAATACAACCGGCTTTGGCAGGTTCTCCAACGCAACCCCTGGGCAGAATTGTGGGGAACTCGCTACAGACAATGGAGAATATTTCACAAATCTTCCTGAAGTCTGGCTGGAACACCTGGATTTAGACATGATGGAACTTTCTGGAGAATTATTCGCTGGGGCAGTGATATTCAGCTAATTATCTAATTTTATGGCGACTTTTCATACAACTTTAACTCACACCTTCATCCCACCAAGTTCCGTCAAGCTCTTATCACTCCGTCACTTTCAATATTGACTTGAGTTCTGATACCAGCTCTTCCGGGATCGGCAATCTCAACAGAGGCATGTACATCTGCGAGCCATGGACATCGTCCTCCATAAAACCACCAGCGGCTGCAGGTTGGCCTTGTCTCATACGCGGGATTGTTGCTTTGTATGCCCGAGCTTGGTCAAAGAACCCAGACCAAATCACTTGCTCCGGGTTGATGCCATAGAGCTTCGCTACGGTGTTAGTGTCCAGGAGTGAAGCCTCTTTGATAGCACGATATACATCTTCCCGAGCAAACAACACATCAAACGTAATCTCATATGGCCCAGAGTTCTTGGATCGAATTACCTGCGCAATGTTCCCCAAGACCGGATTCTTACCTAGAACCTGTTCATTCGAAAGATTTCCGTTCTGAAAACGTTTCTTGACCTTCGTCTTTCCAAGAGGCTGGGTGTGGCTTCCTTTAGTATTGATTGAAGATCCCTCCTGACGGGCGATTATGAAGCTCTCGGTCCAGAATAGAGTCCCTCTCGAGCCTCCTCTCTTCTCCTGGGGCTCCAAACCCTTCAGGTGGTACACGCAGAATTCGGCGCATGGGCCTAGAGGAACGGTGTAGATGCCACCGATTCCATGAGCGAGATTCCCACTTGTCGCCTTCTGATTCTCATACGGAGTATGGATAGTGCCTACTTTAGCATTTGCTACAAGGTTTGTGGCAAGCTCTTGCGTAGATGCTAAAGCCTCGCCGATGATACAGACCTTGGGGGCATCAGAAGAATCAGCATTACCATAGACATGCCACTGAAGGTCCCAGTAGCCTTCGATATCAGCATGCTCGCTCGCGACAAAGTCGCGCACGTTGCCAAGAAACTCGTCGATCTGGCCAAGAAGAATGTCTGTCACAAACAGGAATGTCGTCAGTGCCTTCGCATTTTGAAAGAGTTCTGACAACTTACGATCTTTGATGGCTCCCACGTACATGGCCCGGTAACCTACAGCCTTGGCACCCTCGAGTTTGACTTGATAAACTCCCGCTTCAGAATCCTCAGCAGACCAAACGAATCGCCCGCCACGAACGCGGACGGTGCGCTGATCATCAAGTTGCGTAGATTCAGCTTCTGTAAGATTTAGATACCCACCCGGACCGTACAGCTTGTCGGGACGGCTCTTCTCATACAGAGTATGTGCTGCAACTGAGAGAGTTGTGCACTTGGATGTCGGTGCCATTGGAACCACGTCAAATGTCCCATCAACATAGACAGTTGCAGTAGCGCCACCGTCTTTTGGAATTGCACAGAGTCCCGCGCACTCCATGATCTTGCCGATATGTGTAAATCCACCGATAAGATGCTCATTTTCGTCTGCTGGTCCAAGTCCAAGTTTCGAATAGCAATGCTGCGCAAACGCGACAAACGGTGCTGGGTCATAGGCTAGGCCACCGACAAGCACGTGCAAGTCTGGATGCTCAGAGAGGGCATCAAGGAAAGGCTCAAGCCCCATCTGAGCAACAATTACAGGGCACGCTTCTATGTCATCCTCGGTCAATTGTGGAACCACCTTCCCGCAGGCTGTAATCAAGCCGTTTCGCAATCGTTGTTTCACGGTATCTTTTGGTATGTCGGAGAAGATGCAGACAATTTTGAGGTCCCGGCCCCTGACGAAAAGCCAATGGTCAGCTATCACCATCCTCACTACATTTGAGAGAATCATATTACCGTGTCTATCTCGGCTGCAAGACTCTTAATCACCTCTGCTAGCTCACGTGTGTTGTGATCAGTGCCACTACCTCCTGCCGAACTGAAGATCAACGGCATATTGTAACGGCATGCCGATGCAAGCAACTTGCGTAGATCCCGAATATATGATCCCAAAGGAACGGTCATACCCCCAAGTGCCAGCTTCTGTGGTCCACTGTCCGTCGAACCAGACTCCAAGATCATTGCGGTAGGTATACCAGTCGAGGTGAATCGTTCCAATGCGGCATTGGTCTGGCCCGCATTAATGCCATAGCCAAGCATGCCTACCGATGTCACAATGTGACAGAGCGGCTGCGATTTCTTGTGGGTGGAATGCGACATGGTGTGATGTGTGTGGAATTGGAATAGGTTAGATCTCTAAAGCGGTTGAAGCTGGACAACTACTTTCACAAGATTGTTCGATTTGAGTATTCGGAAAAGGACAAGCATTTGTCTATTTTTTTCAAATTACTTCGAGTTTTTCTGACTCCATTCAACAGTTTCTGATTGAGAACGCGAACCTCGCTCGTATGTTGTTGTTATGTGCGAGCGTCGCCTCGGCCTTGATGGTAAAAGCGACATTCGCACATAACCTCGCTCTTTGAAAGACAGGTTGACTTACACCCCACACGAAACCCCACAAATCCCTCAAATCTGGGGAAGCAAAGGATCCCGGCGATGGAGAGCCATCAGAACGGTCGGGCTATAAGTATCGAGTGCATACACCAGAAAACATCCATAGCCCTCTTCAAATTACTTGTGGTCTCAATTACGTTGATCATCATCTTTGCTTCATTTGCAATATCACCATGCCGGCCCCAGGACCCCCAAAACATGAAGGCGCAGACCTTCCGGCAGTAGCCGTCCACATGGAAGCCATTTAGTACTACGGACGTTGAAAATACTTTATATGGCCTTCAAATGTCGCCGGGAGACTTGGCTTCTCACCGGAAAGCTGAGAGAAAGGTAGTATGGAAGTTGGATCTGATCATTTTGCTTCTCCTATCCTCAGTCTACTTCCTCGCACAGATGGTTCGTTATCCTGTCTTGATTATAACGTTTTGCGTTGATTTTGTTGTCAGGGGCGATCGGATCTAGGTAATGCCAAAATAGCTAGTATAGACCAAGACCTATACCTAAGCCCAAAACAATACTCGAACGTCGCTAGCATTTTCCTCGTTGGATACATCATGATCTAGTTGCCAGGAACAGTGCTCATACGAAAAGTCGGGCCACCTCTGCAGGTATGTGACTCAAAACCCATCGAGTGATACAATGATACCTAGACTCAACGCTGACGCATATGAAGTTCGGCCTTGCTACAATGTTATGGGGTATTGTCACAACTCTCACAGTTATTGTGACTAGTTATGGAAGCCTACTAGCGACTCGTATAATTATTGGCTGTTTTGAAGCCTTTATTCAAGGCACCGTCTCCTACCTTACATCCTGGTACTCATACAAAGAACTCGCCACTCGTTCTGGTATATTCTACTCCACATCTGCGCTTGCAGGCTCATTCAATGGTTTACTTGCCTACGCGGCACAGCAAACCCTCGACGGTGTTCACTGTTGGGCATCTTGGCGCTTGATCTTTTTTATTGAGGGAATTGTGCCCGTTGGTTGGGCATTCTTTGTGATTCTCATCCTACCGCGTACACCCGAAACAGCCCCGAAGCTGTATTTCACGGCCCACGAGAAAGACACCATCATCCGCCGCTCACGACACGCCCATAACGTCGGAACTTCAAAGATTCGGCGACGATTGATTCTCAATCTGCTGCTGGATCCACTGTTTTGGCTTCTGGCTATCGTGAACATGGGTCAGCACTTTTGTGTCAGCACTCTGTCAAACTTCCTACCTAGCATCCTGCATGGCTTCGGGTGGTCATCCGTTCATTCGCAACTCATGTCTGTCATTGTCTATGCCAGTGCTTTAGTAGGGATCAACTTCTGGTCCAATCTATCCGATCGACTTGGCCGCCGTGGAACCATCATCTGCATCAATTCGGCAATTGCAGCAGTGGGTTATGCAATGTTGCTTGCACTGAAGGGTTCCGTCCCCCGACTCCTAGCTATTTGTATAGTTGCTGCTTCGGTCTATCCCAATGTGGTTATCGTCCAAGCATGGACATCTATTAACAACCCAGGGTATACCAGCCGGGCTGCAGCAGTAGCCATCACAAACATGGTTTCGCAGTGTATTTCCATCAGTGGCAATCAAGCATACGATGACCCGCCTCTATATCGAAAAGGAAATGGAGCAGCTACAGGCATACTGGCTCTGACTAGCATGATCTCTATTGGTATTGTATTCTGCTACCGGCATCTCAACTCGAAGAAAGTGACGTCTTTAGACTTAGATGATGCACAACGCGACAGGGAAAGATTTACGGTTGATGACATTAGCCATCATCACCCGGATGTCATGTTCCAACTATAAAGATGCATGATCAAAATTAAGCAATCCATTTAGTTTCCTTGTAGCTCTCGCAAGATAATGAGGGACGTCGAGATATGACCAACTCTCTGGAGCGAAGTAGATCAGGGAACGGAATGTTTAGCACTAGTGTTTTGATCTGTTGTTAACAGTCTATTAAATTCAAGTTGCTCTTGTCTGATTAGTCCGATTTAGGGGGGGCCACTTATCTTGCATGAGTTTTCGAGTCCCAGAGTGATGCCGAGCACGTAAGCGGATGCTCGCTTCCGATGGGCCCGATTCCGGATTTCCGTCAACCACAACGAGACGGCGATAAGAGGACATGATCGCCAACCTCAAATCCAGCATTTCTCATCCAAACTTGGGAGTTGAGATGCATAAAGTCACAATTCCTCAGAGGGTCATTGACCGCGTCATATTACGGTGTGGTAAAGAACACATCTTCGACGACATTGAGCCGTCCAAGACAGCGTTGGTCGTTGTCGATATGCAAAACGCGTTCATGCTTGAAGGAGTTGCTCATGCCTACGTAAAGACATCGCAGGATATCGTACCTAATATCAACCACCTAGCCGCAGCCGTTCGGCGTACAGGCGGCTTGGTTGTTTGGATCAAGACAGTTTGGAAGGAGGACCAGCGCATCGAGTGGTCCGTTCTGGACAGGATGTCTTTGCCTCAGTGGACAACGAAGCGTGTGAAGGCGCTCTCTCGTGGCAGTAAAGGCTGGGAGTTGTGGGAAGAACTTGATGCGCAGGCGGAAGATCTTGTTGTCGAGAAGGTGCGCTTTAGCGCGTTCATCCAAGGATCGTCAAATCTACACCAAGTGCTTCAAGGTCATGGAGTAGATACACTTCTTATCACTGGTACGGTTACCAATGTGTGCTGTGAGTCAACTGCGAGAGATGCCATGATGTTGAACTACAAAACCATCATGGTTAGCGACGGAAATGCCGCAGCCAATGATGACGAGCATAATGCCTCACTTACCTCCTTCTACTCCATCTTTGGGGATGTCATGTCGACAGATCATGTTATCTCATGCCTAGACCTCAACGCGAGGGCGAAAAAGGACCTCGAAGGCGATAGCTCAGCGATGGTTGGGCATGAAGAGTAATAACAGGGAATTGATATGGTGCTCATTATAGAATGTGAGATGATTTTGTATCACATAAAACAAATAGATTGTTAATGATGATCATTGACGTGTCTTATCATTTGCTAGTATGGTGTCCATCACTTTTTGCTACCTCTATTCGCGGAGTACGCCACGGATATATAGTGTCTTATCAACGAGACACTTCATCTATTGCTTTCTCCTACCCCCTTGCTGGGAATCTTTATCCATAACCACGGGCATTGACCACTCTAGCATAGTAAACATTGAAGAACGAAACTGTGCCGGAGACTGAAACTCTGCTAACTCCGGAGACTACACGCGTAACTCTATCATTTGACTGTGCCGTGCAGCCAAAAACCCGCTGCTTGGAGGTTGATGTCGCGTGGTCCATTGCAATGAGGCACCCTGGAAAGCCTGCTCCATTAATCGTTACTTGGCGTGTCACGCCAGAAAGAATTGGTTTAGACTTATCATCCTTTGAAAAGATTGAGATACTTTCTACAGCATATCCCTAGCAGGTGGTGCTCGCTTTAATTCAGGAATGATGTCTTGATTTCACTACAAACAAGACGATGGTGTCGACTCACGGCACGATACTTGTTACAGGGTCGAATGATGGCCTAAGATCTGCAATCGTCAGACAAGTCACACAAAGGGCTGATCTCTCATCTGACTACCATGGTGTGTTCATTGGCAGAAATATCGACACAGCCACGATTTTGAAAGTATACTTAGCCAGGCTCCAGATGGCTCTCGGCACGATATAGTATCAATCGACCTTGAGAAACTTCTCCGTCGGCGAGAGGGCAGTAAACATCGGTGTTCGAGTGTCTAGAGTTTCGACACGGCCAATCCGGGCCATCGTCCTGAGTGCTGGGTTTCAAGAATTCGTGACCCAGACAATCACCGAAGATTTTGATATGAAATTTCAAGTCAACTACCTCTCGCAGTTTTTGCTTGTATTACTCCTGCTACAAAGTTTGAATAAGGAGTGAGGTTGGATTGTGATCGTTAGCGGCATGAATCATGAGTGAGTACTAATCAATTGCTAGGAGCCTTTTTGAGTCCCTAATGGAAAGGATAGTACGGAGGATCTTCGAGACGAGGCTTCGGGAATCTATAAAGACGGCAATTACAAGATTCTCTTCCAGGATACTGAGTCGTTAGCAAGGGGAACTTGGGTGTCTCTGGAGGAAGACGCGTCTGCGCTCTCAGGTCAGCGAAGATACGGGCAGCACATTTACTGGAAGTCATGTTCATGTAAGTTTCCATCGAACCTATCTCGGACTTATTTAACTGTCAATTTTAGGCGTGAACTCCAACAAAGACTTGATAGGGATCCAATATTGTCTAGCATAGCTGTCTTGGGCGTGGATCCAGGAGCTATGCCCACAGATATATGCCAGCGAGATTTTTCGTTTTTTATAAGAGTAATCTCAATCAAGGTTTTGATGCCTATCCTTAACCTAATTGAATTATACTTCTCACCCAATGGACTTTTACGCACAACAACAAAATCTGCGAACGATATGTTGTACGCTGCACTGGACACAGCAACACTGGGTGACCGACCGAAGGAAGTCTACTTGAACGGAATTGAACCATGCTCGCCCAGCAAAGAAGTTGAGAATAGTGATAGTAGGGAACTGCATTAGAGAGACAGTATTCGCCATGCAAAGGTTATTGAGGGAGACACGATGTTGACACATTGGTCATAGAAACGTTAAGTCTCCAGCTGCAACATGCTCTCGGAATACTTATCAATTCCGTTCAGCAATGTACATGTACGTCCTCTTATTCATCTTCGAATGGAAACTATTCTTCTACAATCGTCTTCGGTGCTGGTGCCTGTAGCTCTCCTCCAACAAACCTGCCATGTAGACGGCGCTCGACTATAATACAACGAGTTAGTACACCCGTTTTTTTTTTTTTTGGGTTTCTAGCTGTTAATCACTAACCTTTGTCAGTAAGATATTGCCTTGCGTCTAGGGTAAATGAACTTCCGATGATTGCAATACCACCAAATCCAATGCTGGCCAGATAAACAGTCTTGAACGCCTGCCCGTAGCTAATTGGCATCTGGCCGGCGATAGCTGCTTTCAGTGTAATTGTCAATCCGGGAAATTTGGCCCATGTTCCAGCTTTAATTGCGGCGACGAGTGCTGGGATTTCATCATGACTCAAAACAGCATTGATGGCTGCCTTGCCAACACTTGACGTAAGGGTGGTGGTGAGGCGGTTGTTGAGAACTGTGGTATATACAGCCATTGCAATGCTGGCACCAGCAGATCTGAACTAGATAACGTGCCTGTGGCCAATCTGAGGTCTTCCGGGCGACAGTAGAGAGGAGCAAGCGATAAACTTGCCATCTCGATTACGCCAACCATGAATGGGCCGAGGATAGTGAAGGTCACACCGACATTTTTGTTCTCTGGGGTTAACGCAGCAAGGCTAGAAACGAATGCGACCATGGCAACTGTGGAAGAGACGACCCAGAATCTTGTGTCTCTACTGTAACGAAGAGCAAGACCACCCAAACCCGTGCCGAGCATGATACCGGCGGGAATTGTGCACGAAAGCCACCCAGCATACATTACGTCTATAGTATACATGGCCGCAACTTGCTGTGGCCTGGTATTGTGTCAGGTATTACAACGACTAATAGCGACCAAGGAAACACACCATAGCAAGGTGGCTACGTAGTAAAGCATAAAAGCAATGGTGCCAACAGCAACCAAGCTAATAAATTCTCTGTTAAGGAATAATGTCATCGGCATGACTGGGTATTTCAGTTTCGCGTAGCTTTCGTAGACCCCAAAGACGATGAGAAGCACGAAGCCAAGAACTAGAGTGGTCATAACTTCAACAGACTGCCAAGGGTACAGCTGAAAATGTCGTTAGCTCATCGCAGGTGAAGATGTGCTTTGAAAGACTTACACCTCCGCCCCAACTGAGACCTAATAGGAATAGACAGAGCCCAGCTATCCAAAGTGCCATGCCAACGTAGTCCAGTTCCATCAGTTGTTTGCGCTTGCTGTTTCTCTCATGCAGCATGTGAAATGTCGGTGGGTGATAGAAAAAGTATAGAAGTGTCGTGGCTGTTGCAATTACAATGATTCCTAAATAATAGATCCAACGCCAACCTAGTCCATCGACGATAAATCGTCTCGCAATGACTGGGCCGAAGCCTGCAAATGGCAAAGCGGAGAAAGCAATGATAGACATGATAACCGGACGAAACTTGTTCGGAACCAACTCTCCTATTGCAACACTATAGCTGATCTGGACGTATTCGCCCATCCCGTAGATGACCGAGGCACCAATCAGAGTGATGACGTTCGGCGCAGTGGCAGAAACTATCACACCAAGAAGCGCAATTAGACTTCCACCAATGAAGAACCATCGACGACCGCAAAGATCCGAAAGTCGGCCCTGAATCAAAAACATGGCGGATTGGCCAAGAGTGCGGGCTATCGACACTCAGGAGATGTTTTTACTTGGGCCTATTGTACGTTAATTTAGATCATGCATCCTTAAGCGTTCCACAAACCGATGTCAGCGATGGTGTAGATCAAAACATTAGTCGACATGACAAAAATAACGTAAGTTGAGATGACTTCTAAGATAAGAGCGACAAGTGTTCCAATGAATTGAACGCTGAAGAAATATCACGGAGGCACACTGTATCAAGTGTCAATATGCTTACTAGACCAGCTCTAATGAGAACCATAGAAAACGAACTTATCACCAAAAGCTACTTCGTTAATGGAGTCCATTTCAATATTATCTTTTTGAGGGCGTTCGCCCTCCATCGCACCGACTTTGGCCTCTGAAGCAATTTGCTGGGACCCAGTGGTGTCTTCCATCTTGGCGCGTGCGTACCGGGAGGGCTTGACCGGATTTTGATATTCCAATTGCTATCTTGAACTCGCCCGAGCCTACACGTCCGAACTCCATCGTGCGACACCTAGCCTGACAGAGAGGGTTCTCACGGATCTCGGCGAGCCCCAAATCTGGAGTTATCCCGCGGGAAAAGCTTGGGGAAGCATGTGTCTTGATCCAGTGTGCCCCATGGGGAATGGAGAATTGAGGCAGAGATCATAGTATCAACTATGCCTTGACACTACTAGTAAAAGCTCGGATGTTACCTCCATATACTAAGCCAGATCAGTTTAAGGTCAGAGCGATTTCGGGGAAAACCAGGGCGTGCTATGCTCGCTAGCAACACTGGCCCGAGGTCTTTTGTGAAGCGTCTCGCGAACTGTTTCATGTAAATATTAGGCTAGGATGATAGCATATGAGGCGCTCGTTAGTGTACAAACAGACCGCGGGATCTCGTATGAGTCGTATTTCTACCCCGCACCTTCATGACTTAGTCTTTATTCCTAGATGCCGCAGGGACCCATGACTTCTCAGACATCTTGTTAAAGACACTCCATGTTCAAGTTTCAGGGGTTCCTCCCAACACTAAGAACAAAATCCGCGTAACAAGACTCACAAATCCAGTGGCCTCGGCTGGTTCGAACGGCCTTGCGCGTATCTGGTATTTATTCAATTAACAATATGGTTGAGTCGTTTTTGCGGCTACTGAACATTACTCTTGTTTGAGTTTGACGTTCTTCTCCTAATAGAGCATGGAGAAAAAGTTCGATCGCTCTTCAGCTTGGTATAAGAGCCTTCCTCCAGAATCATGTGCGTACACAACATCTAAAGTTCGCATTCCCATGTCAGATGGACTCAATCTCGTTGCCGATCTGTACGAGCCATCGGGATTGCCGTCCACAACCAAGCCGCATGGACTCATTCTAGTGATTAGCTGTTATAGCCGCGGAGGTGTCATGTCTATGATGAACGCTGTTATTTTTGCCGCGCGCGGCTACACGGTTCTCTTTGCCAGTTCTCGAGGGACGTTTGGGTCTGAGGGAGTTTTCGTTCCTGGCATGAGCGAGGAGACTGACAGCCAGGATATTGTCAAATGGATGCGAAATCAACCTTGGTACCCTGGAAAGTTTGCGACCTTTGGAGCAAGCTATCTTGGTTACACGCAATGGGCTCTTCTTCAAAACCCGCCAGAAGATCTTGTCGCTTCCATCATACTAGCTGCACCGCATGACCATGCTCGGCATAACTGGGACAAGGGTGTCTTTCGAATGGATCGCATTGCTTGGAACTATTTGGTTGCTTTTCAAGAAGAGCTTGGCGCTGGTGCAGGCCGCTTTTTGGCTGCTGGTGAAATGCGTGACGCTGTGTATAACGCCCTCCCACTTATCGATGCCGTGGAAGGGTTCTTCAAGGGAAAAGCCCCCTGGATGCGACAATTCATGACAACGACAGATATTGATGATGTGTACTGGCGTCCTGTCAAGCATAGCACTGCGCTCGATCGTGTAAATATACCTATTCTGCTAGGAAGCGGCTGGTACGACTGTTTCAACTACCAGACATTCTCACAGTACAAACGTCTCAGAGATCGCGGTTGTAAAGTCGACCTTACAGTGGGATCGTGGACTCATT
This sequence comes from Phaeoacremonium minimum UCRPA7, assembly GCF_000392275.1. Taxonomy (NCBI): domain Eukaryota; kingdom Fungi; phylum Ascomycota; class Sordariomycetes; order Togniniales; family Togniniaceae; genus Phaeoacremonium; species Phaeoacremonium minimum. The sequence continues at coordinate 126,762 of NW_006921292.1, read as the reverse complement.
TCGATGCATGCGGTATACACTCCATGGTCGATGTCCTTGACTTCCTCGGCCATCACCTTACTGGCCGAGAAGAAGAACGTCGAGTTAGTTCTGGAAAGATTTATGTCACTGGAGCTGAGGCATGGCGTGATCTAGCAACATGGCCCCCGAGCACAGAACTGATGACATTCTTCTTGCAAGGCGACAAGAGCCTATCGAAGCAAGACTCAGGGGCCGAACCACTAGCTGGTACTTTCGTTTATGATCCTCAGAATCCTACGCCGACACTGGGTGGGTGTCTTCTCGGCGGTGGTGGACGAGTTGATGATACTGCATACACATCACGCTCTGATGTCTTGGTTTACACAGGCCAACCTTTAATAGAGAATACAGAGGTGATGGGACGGCCATCTGTTCACCTGACTCATACTACTGATATTCCTTACGCAGATCTATGGGTTCGACTAAGTGAGGTTGATATAGAAGGTGTATCCCACAACGTCACAGAGACATTTCAGGCCTTGAATACCAAGCCTGGAGATGTATCAATATCTCTAGAGCTGCAGGACTGTGCACATATATTCAAGAAAGGCACTTGTATTACACTGGTCATATCTGGTGGCTCATTTCCTTTGATGGCTCGAAATCTTGGTACAGAGGGTAATCGAACCATGAAAAAGGAAATGAGGTCTGTGACGCATAGCATCCAGCATGACGGGATGTCGAGACTGGAGCTACCCTGTTTGTCAACAACCTGAATAGACAGGTGCCGTAGCCAACTTCCGTAGAGTCTGTAACATATCAAATTCAAGTTCAATACCACTTCCAGAGCGACCTACACCGTATAAAAAGTATCGCCGATGATGACAGAAACTGCTGTTGCATGGCAAGAAATGGAGGAGCCGATATTGCTTGGTGTTGCGAATACCTTAAAAGCGCAGGAAGATGGTTAGCCACGCTGATAAGGCTCGTATCGATGATCCAATGGGCCATAGGTAGATCCTGCTATGTCTCAGTCTACAGTGTTAGTTGCATCTCTCTAATCGCTTGTTCCCAACCTTTATTCATATTGTTTGTGTAGTGAATCAATGATATTTGCGCTGAGAACATGATGTCTATACATCGTTAGAAAGGGTAGCTAAATCTTATCAAAAGCTTGGCACATGAGACGAAAAAGCATCAATTCTAGGTTTAAACCAGCAGTTCCTGTTTATTGAGCTACATCTTGCTTGCAATAAGGCATGCAGCCGTCACATCCGGACGGATCACGGTTCCCAGCATCGTGGCGTCCTTGCCATCTGATCTCATGATGCAAACCCCAAAATCTTTGTAGTACGCTTGATGAGAACTATCCAACAATTCACCTTCTCCCATGACTCCATGCTTGCATGAATCTTAGCCTATTGAGGTTTGGCCTATTCTATGTGTCAGGCCAAGACATGAGGCGGTCTGCGGAGTCTATCACTTCCCCATGGGGTAATTGGTGCTACGGATAACCTTATTCCTGCCCTAGGATATCGTTTCCCGTTGCAATCTTCACAGGGATATGTTCAAGACTCATGTATCAACAGGTCCTCAATAAGCCATGAGATAGATAAATGACAAGATGCGGCGTGTAGGGTAATAGGAATTGTCTTCATAAGTAGGATTTAAGATACTGAGCCAAGATGGTTACCACATCAAGATACAACCTCTCGGTACGAAGCAACCGGCTAAGTAACGCTTCATACAAGCAATAATCATGACTCACTAACAGGACGCTCACAGATTGTTCTATTTGTAGCGCTGAGTAGCTTAACTTACGGCTATGCCTTCTCTGTGTTCAGCACCTCTATCGGGCAGCCAGGATTCTATAGGTACTTCAATCTTGCAGCTTCAGGGCCAGGATCAAGTTACACGGCATCTATACTTGGAGCAGTCAATGCCCTCTTCTCGGCTGGCGCAGCTTTCGGGGCCCTCTCGATCGCATGGGTACCGGATTGGCTGGGGAGAAAGAGAGCCATTATCGTTGCGGCTGCGATAAGTCTTGTTGGTGGTGTAAGTACACGGAATTGCCATATCTCCAGCTTGTGCTCTCTGCTGACCGTGACAGGCGCTTACCGCCGGCAGCGCCAATGTTCCAATGATGGTAGTGGTCAGGCTACTACAAGGTATCGGTGTAGGACAATGCATTACAATCACTCCAATATATCTTTCCGAGGTCGCGCCTCCTCATCGTCGGGGCTTGCTTGCTGGCCAGAATGCTGTTGGGCTGGTCATTGGATATTTTCTCTCGAGCTGGTATGGTGATAAACATACGCTTGCAAATGGCCACTATCTAACTTCTTGTTGTTTCCCAGGGTTGGTTATGGCACCTACTTCGCCACTAACGAAACCTTCGCTTGGCGATTCCCCCTTGCGGTTTCGTGCCTTTTCCCTCTGATACTCCTAGTTGGATCACCATGGATTCCAGAATCGCCTCGTTGGCGTAAGTCTAACAAGACGTCATCCTTTCATTTCCAGACAGAAAAGGAGCGAATTCGTCTAACGTGTAAATACTTACAGTCCTCTGGAAAGACCGAACCGAAGAAGCTTGGGCAATCACTGAACGTCTCCACCATGATCCTTCTGACGATACACAGATACAGGCACGAGAGGAGTTTTATCAAATGCGAAAGCAGATTGAGTTCGATCGTACACAAGACTTATCAATGTGGTATATGTTCAAGAAGCGTTCTCTCCGACGCCGGATCATACTTGGCTGCGGTGTTCTATTTGGCGGACAGTCCTGTGGGCCGCTCGTCATCAACAGTAAGCGAGTGCGAATGCTTCGCCAAGTAAAACTGACAATGTGGTAGATTATGGAGTCCTGTTGTACCAAGGACTAGGCATGTCCGGAAGTATGCCGTTGCTCATGTACGCCTTTTATGTAATTGTTGGAGCAACAGCAAATATCATCGCGGCGTTCGTTATGGATAGGGTTGGTCGCCGTCGCCTCTTTTGTAAGCTCATGAGCTGCAATGAACTCCGGTCTTGAAAAGTGCTAATAGCGGTTTTCCTCTCGCCTAGTTGGAGGGTTTCTTGGTACCACCATGATCATGATATGCGAGACTGCCTTGGTATCACAATACGCAGGAAGTGACAACAAGGGTGGCAACGGAGCAGGCGTGTTCTTTCTCTTTGCCTTCGTGGCTGTGTGAGTAGAAGAATCTCGATGACCGTGCACCGAGAGAATAACTGATAGTTTCATAGGTATGGCCTATGTATTGACAGTACAGCATTTGTATACTGTGCCGAAATCTTTCCTACCATGTACCGTGCCAAGGGGATGGCGCTCGGTTTGTTTGTCTATTACACCGGATCAATTGCATTCCTCACTCCTGCTGCAACGGCCATGCAGACTATTGGGTAGGTGATACCAGTACAAGTCTGGTGATGTGCTGACGTAGGTGCAACAGGTGGAAATTCTACTTAGTATTTGTCTGCTGCTCCTTTGCGGCATTCGTTTTTACGTACTTCTGCATTCCTGAAGTGAGTGACGCCAATAGCCTCTACAAAGTTCAACATCTGACTTGATGTATTCAGACAGCACGCCTCTCTCTTGAAGAGATCAACGCTATTTTTGGCGATACAGTTGTAGTAGATTTGACGAATGCCACAATGGAGGAAAAGGCAAAAGTAGATGCTGCCGTTTTAGAGAAGACCATGGAAGAGCATGTAGAAGGTTAAACTCTCAGTGATGTTGCGGTGTAGCGGCGGATCGGTGTACGGAGCTGTCAAATGGCCGTGCATTTTTTCAATCTGAAATGGATGCTATATCCACAATATCTGATCAGGAATAGTTTCTTTATCATAGAATATCTTGGGAAGAAGCTGCAGCTGAAGTCTTCAGTATGGTCTTGTTATCTTATCTGTAGAACTGCCCCGCTTGCTGTGAAAATAGTTTGGCCCTCAGGGATACCAAGAATAAGGCGGGTGACCCGACCTAACCCCACATGGGGGGCTGATGAAGTCATTTTGCGGCCTGACTCCTTGCAGACCTTTCCAAGGAATGAAGTCATCAAGTACTCCAAGCGCATATTCTAAGTAAGACCGGTCTAAAAGAATAAAATATACAGAGCTGCATCAACTAATGTTCCGAGGTACTCAAGCAGTGCGCGTGGCTCCTATCCAGCTGTCTCCACGAAAGCCGCTGGACGACCGTTCAACAGAGGTAGAATAGCCCGGCAGTGGTGATTTAGACATGGTTCAACTTGATAAATATTTCCTCTCTCCGACAGAACTCATTCCTAACTCCACGTATCCGCTCCTTCACTATCGCGGTTTTCTGTCGCCAGACTCTCAATCCATTGCAACTCAGTTCTACGATCTCTTGTCGGTCAACGCCTGGGATGCTCAATGGATCTTCCGCTATGGATCAACACAGAAATCCCACTATCACTCTCTCGCTCATGAATGCATGGTCGTGCTAAGTGGGAAGGCAACGATACGATTCGGTGTTGCAGACACTGTCGAAGACATGGACAAGAACACCTGGGGAAATGGACACGAAGCAGGCGGAGTTGAACTTGAGGCTAAGCCTGGAGATGTGTTTGTGATTCCCGCTGGGGTAGCTCATAAAACCTATGATACTGAGCCCAGTGCCTCGTTCAAGCTTTTGACACCAGGAGATGGCCACGGGCTGCCGGATGATATCAGGGCAAGGTTAGATAGCATTGAACTTTCTGGATTCACTATGATGGGCTCATATCCTAAGGATGGTGGAGGTTGGGACTTCGCGGTAGGAGGAGAGGGTGCAGAGGTCTATGATAGGCCTCCCACAGTTCTGCCTCCCAGGATGGACCCAGTTATGGGAACCTCAGAAGATGGTCTTTGCGCTTTATGGAATCATCCTACTCTGTCAAGTGATTGAACGAGTGCCGCACGTCAAGGTCATTTCTCCACTGTCTTCGTTCCTTGCTCCGAAGCAGGTGAAACGCCGCATCGTATCATGATATTTGTGAAAGGTTGAAACCCCATACGATTTTAATCATGCATTCTTGTCGAGACACAGAGATACTGAACGCAAGGGGACCAGGGCCGTAAAAGTAATCTCTATTATGACTTTGACGGACAATTGGTTTGGCGGATCTGCCTCTAGCATCACTCGTGAGATGTTCAAGGAAGTTGAGTCTTAATAATGTCATATTTCATGAGAATCAGTGCACCGATGGTAGCTTAGGAACATTTATTAGGCAGCTAGGTGTCATAGCCTTGTACAGGCACCTGTGTTTTGCGCTCGCTCTTCCTCCTGGGTGCTACTTAGCGATCGCTGAGATGCCATCGGCGGGATGCTGAAATTATGGATCGGACTCCGAGCTGTGGGATGTAGTGACCAGAATCTAGGCCAAGCTTGGAAAGCCAGCCCGACGCAAGAACATCTAATCTTATCAATCAGTGTTGATGTTGCCTAAGGAAAGACAGGGTGAAGCAATTGACCTGCCAAATCTGTCTAGTTAGCGCTCACCGGACGTTAGCCGATCACGGGCTATAACAGATCGCTCCACAGAGGCGGAATACCAGTGCTCGGCCTCCGAGATAGAACCCTTTATTGCCGGAAGCTGGCAAGTGACCGCTAATCCTTCCCGCGCCATGTTACGTATCTAGTGCGGAATTCGGAGTTCTAAAGATGGCTCGTGTTGATTATGCGGCACAGTTCAACAAACATAAATATGTCACTGTTGAACCTAGACGCTGGAGATTAACGGGCCCCGGATGAGCTTTGATCGATTGTATGTCAAACATGTCTTCAAATGACGAGAAAACAGAGCCGAATCTTGAAAATGGGTCGCATGTGGAACCTCCAACCGGTCAATCTCGACTTCACGATCATGAGGTTTGACAAAAAGCCCTGATACCTTGCAGGTACAATTATTAACACAGTCTAATTGACTTAGGTCACCTGGCACGGTGCAGACGACCCTGCCAATCCATATAACTGGCCATCGTGGCGCAAAATCACTGTCGCCTTGGTGTATTCCTCCAGCCAACTAGTCACGACAATGTCAGCAAGTATGATAGCACCAGCCCTCGATCAGATCTTAAAAGACTTGGGCATGAGTGCATCTGCTGGTCAGATCGCGTTTTCGGTTTTCTTTCTCGGCCTAGGCTTTGCGCCTTTTCTCGTCGCAGCTCTCGCGGAGACATACGGCCGCAGACCAGTATGGTTCGTGGGGAATATCTGGTACATTATCTGGAACTCACTGTGCCCTGTTGGCTTTTCTCCTGCCTTGATGATTGTCGGAAGATTGATGTCAGCTGCCGGTGCAAGTGTGGGCATAACTGTAAGGCTCAGAAATGTTCTATTTGCAAAGTGTAGCTAACAACAGTAGCTTACTGGCCCTGCGCTGGCTGATATGTATCATGCCAAAGACAGAGGCAAGTCTCTAGCAATTGCGGGCTTGCTACCCTACCTTGGTCCGGCGCTGGGTCCGATTGTTGGTGGTTTAGCCGCTCAGCATCTCTGGTGGCCATGGCTATTCTGGATCTTGTCAGCCTTCGACGCCGTGTTCCTTGTACTGGGAGTTTTCGTAATACGCGAGTCCTACGCACCAGTTCTTCTTCGGCGAAAGGCTGGCATCAAGGCTGCAGGAGATGTCAACAGTAGCTCGCCGAGCAAAACCATTGTGGCGCGGATTTCTTTCTTCTGCCGAGACCTTGTTACTCGGGTAGGTCCGGCGATATCAAAGCCCGTAAGACTCCTCACGCATCGCCCGATTGTCCAAGTTCTTGCTCTAGCAATTGCCGTCGATTTTGGTATTTATACCCTCGTCTTGTCGACATTTGCATCGCTTTGGACAACTCACTATGGCGCGTCTGAAACATCTGCAAGTTTACATTACATTGCTATTGCCCTCGGCGCTTTTACTTGCGCACAGGTCGGCGGCCGTTTGATGGATTTCATGTGGCGCCGTATCAATGCAGCCCAGCCCGATCGAGAGCCAACACCAGAATACCGCGTGCCGTACATCATTGTTGGTCTAATTCCTGGTATGGTTGGCCTATTCTGGTATGCATGGGCGGCTGAAAAGCGAGCGCATTGGGCTGTGGTAGATGTGGGAATATTTATTTTCTGTTTAGGAAGTTTCATATTTTCTCAAGGACTCTTGGCATACCAGGTGGATGAGTTTTCGAGTACACGCGCTGCAAGTGCAAGTGCTGCAACCCGTCTATGGAACTATGTTTTAGGATTTGCGTTTCCTATTTTCGCACCCCAGCTTTACGACAAGCTTGGCTATGGCTGGGGTAACTCTTTATTGGGCTTCCTGTTCGTTATCTTTGGGGTTCCGACAGTCATCGTTCTCTGGTTGTGGGGCCCAAGGCTTAGAGCTATAGGGAGGACACCAGAGGATGTCAAAGAGCGCGTATCATAGAGACCTACTTACATATCAGAGTCGGGCGAGATTGTCTTCTAAGTATTTATTAGATCCAATCAAAGCCGACCTTTAGTAATTTATATGTCCTGTATTGGTCCGCCAGTATGTAGTATCACTCAGATTGGATTCTTTGTTGAATTCAAACGTCTATCCTTCTCCCAGGAATACGATTCATAGATTGGATTCCCGCTTTTTCGCCGCTCCCAGCTCCTGTTTCATGACCAGATCAGCCAATATCTCCTCGCTGCCTCCGCCCACAACGAGCATCCGCAAATCTCTACTTATTTGTTCTACGGTCCCACCAATTCCACCACGTTGATACCCTGCTCCGCCAAGAACTTGTTGAGCTTCACGGTTAGCAAGCTCAAGCAGTCGACCGCCATGAATCTTAGCCATTGCAATGCGACTCGCTACCCCGGTGGCATCCCATCCGTGGAGACGTATGTGATAAGCGATTTGTTCTAGCCAGGCCCAATGTGACTCGATATAGCGGGCCATGGTCACGAATTTATGACGGATGATTTGATGAGAGATCAGAGCCTTGCCAAATGTGTAGCGCGTCTGAGCATAGTCAAGGGCAATCGACATACTCTGTCGTGCCTTACGATTCATGTTGGTCGCCATGATGAGTCGTTCTTTATTGAAGTCTATCAATAATGTTTAGCACGCTGGCTGGAATTGAAAGTTAGGAGAGAGTTACTCCCCATGAGAACTTTAAAGCCCTGATTCTCAGCGCCGATCAGATTCTCGACCGGAACATGGACATTTTCGAGCTCGACCCAAGCGCTAGCTGTAAATTCTTAGCAATCCGACCTATATCATTGCACAGCCAAGTTCCTACCACCGGCATTAAGGCCACTGTTTTCGATTTTCCTCGCAGAATATCCCGGAAGATCCGTAGGGATGACCAAAACGGACACACCTCCAGCTCCAGGGCCGCCAGTTCTCACAGCTGTAGTCATATGTGTCGATGTCAATGCTCCAGTTATCCATTTCTATTTTATATGAGCAGGGCTTTGCATTGGAAACGTTTATCTAAGATATGGTACCTTGTGGCCGTTGACGACGTAGAATCTCCCGCACGACGATTTCTCCGCAATCGTTTTGAGGTTTGCAAGATCCGAGCCACCTGGATCACATTGAGTCAATCTGTATAATTTGGTCGCAATTCTGAGCATTTACCGGTCGGCTCTGTCGCAGCAAAACAGAAACGGGTCTCCCCAGTGAATATTCCAGGAAGCCAATTTTGTTTTTGTTCACGTGTCCCATGTCTGAGAATGGGGGGAACCCCGATTACCGAACCACCAGTAAGGCCGGATAGAGCTCCCGACGAGATCTTGGAGCACTCATCATGGAGGATCATTAGATGGAAGACGTCCCATTCTGGTACACGTTTAGCTCGGCTTCATGGTATGAGCGCCGACATAACTCACTTTCATCTGAAATTCCTGCTGGCATGTCAATCCCTTGCCGGTACTCTTGTGGAATCTCGGGGAACGCCAGCCCAGCCCTCGCGAATTTTAGTGTATCCTTTCATTGAATCAGGATACCAGTTTCATGCTCGAGACGCAGCATTCAGTATCTGAACCTTACCTTCAGCGGTACCTTTCCCTCCTTCTCCCAGTCTTCTGCGAAAGGAATCACATGCTCCTCGAGATACGCACGAATGTACTTTCTCAGAGCTCGGTGACTTTCATCATAGTAAGGCGAGTCAAGAGCGTTATACCAAGCTGGCTCAGCCCAAGGCTCAGGGTCGCCAAAAGATTCTACTATAGGGGAAGACATGGTAGGAGATTTTGATTTAGTGCAGGATGCTTATTGAGTGAGCAATGGAAGTAGTCAAGACGCATAAAAATGGGTTTCGTGCAAGACGCAAATCCAATGTACAGTTTCATGCCGGAAAATGATCGGCTACATCTCCAATTGATACCCCATATTCTGTCTGCCCCGCAATGAGGTCAATCAACACTTGGCAAACTAAATTGACAGGGCTACTAGTGGATCATACCAAAGTTCATGACCCTTGCCAAGGCTTAATGATTCAGACACGGCTGCGATGAATCAGCCCGACGTTTAAACATTGTGTGTACCGATAGTAGTATCTACGTAGGTCTGGTTATCAAAGCTTTGATAGATTGGCAAGTTCATTGGGAGGCATCTTTCAACCTGCCTGTGGAGCGGCATTTGGTACTACTGAATCTTGACTACCGACAAAGTTATGGTTGCCTCCGCTAGTCTAGGTAGTTATTGATTAGTAGAGTAAATATTGAGATATCGATAGGAGATACCAGATAGTCTTTGAAAATTCTTTGTTGTATTTCTTGGATCTATATTGGCCTACAGCTAGAATCGATCTACCAAACTCTGGTTCGATGAATATCGATTTAGGGAGTTACTCTGCAACGGATGAAAAGGTTATCCGCGCCGTGCGATTTTGGCGCAGAAACGATGAATAAAACTCAATTAGAGAAATCCATACTAGTCTTATTACTTAAATACTACCATAGCCATTAGTATACACCACATTCAGATCACTATGAACTTTCTTTGGCATTATGCCCAGGGCGAGAGAAGTTTGTATATTCCGTATTATTTCTACAGAGCCACAGATCTCCAGATAACCTCTCCAAGCTTCAAGCCTCAGACAGGTCCCAAGAAATAACCTCTACGGAGTCTCATAAAACTCATCTCGCCTCAACAAAATGCTATGCCTCCAGCTGACTCTATCAAGTCTCCTATTTCTGCTAGGCTTTGCATAATCACAAATATTTATTGAATTTCGATATCAGACATCGCAGTCTATCATCCTCTCTCCTGCCTTAAGATTTCCCAAGACATAATACAAGAATTCCATCTTTTCCACTCTCTCGTCTGCCTGCACCAGAAAAAGTCTTCGTGATTGTAAGCTGCACATCTTCGTGTCTTTCATTCACTGTGCATTCGCATAGACACAGTGAGACTCTAATCAATGCTATAGGATCAGATCAGAAGTCTTCATCATGCCGACCATTGATCGATATAAGTGTTGGGATAATCAATTTGAGGTCTGCTAGCAGGCACATATTGCAAACTCCCCCACCAGGATGTGTTCATTCTAGATTATACATAAAGAAGTGGAGAATATATGTCTATGGCTCTGGAGGAGAGTCTCAACGCCGTCATTATTGGCATGGCATTCGATTACACACAGACGTAGGCCGTAGAGTCCAGGACATTTTAGATCACTCGTAGCCCTTAAGAAACAACCACTAACAATTGTTCTGAACTTTGTAGCTGATGTTCTATTCGACACAAGCCTATAAATTCCTAAGTTCAACAAGACAAGAATGAGACAGAAAGCTTTCTGAACGAAGAGGACTTGCATGATTAATCCTCGGATGGCTTCGTCATCTGGTCCGACTAGACTGGTGCTTGATTATATATTATCGTCCTGACAATTCCTAGTCGCCTGGGCGACTTCATGGGCTCTCAACAAGTCCGGAACGTGGACTTTGTTCCTTCTGTACAGAGTTGCTGCCCAAATCTGTTTTAGACGAGATGCTCTGCAACGGACCAAAGTCTTGCCTGGGATGGCTCATATTCCTGCCCACAAGGCCGGAGTCCTCTCGCTCGTGTCTGGGTCCAAGGTCTTCTCACAGACTGAACTGTCACCCAAGAAGCTGCCGAAACCAATCAATTTTGGAGCAACGTGGTGGACTTTAGTGAGTTGCAAAACTTTCGAGTCGCAGGAGGTCGAAGACGGTGTCGGCGCCGGAATCGATAACATCGGCAAGAAGCGTGGGGGTCAATTCATCGATCATCGATCAGACAGCGATCTCTTGTAGGAACTTCGCTGCATGGGAGCCTATACTCTCAAGAACAGAATAGAGTGGACCATCTAACAGGATTGAGATTTCTATATTCCGTATCAATTCAAGGATTCTGCCAGGGTAGATATGGTGTAGCTATGGATCGAGAAAGGTAGAGTCGTCACGTTCCAGCGATGCGGTTACGTTGACTCGGGAACCATGTGTAGGTTTCATAAATAACTTAGCAAATAGAATTTCTTAGCGGGTATGGGTTTGATGATTTATATTTGCTATACCGACTTGTGCTTTTGGTTGCATTGACATTCATCTTCTTCAGACTTATGCAAGGCAGAACAACCAACACCCGAATCGTGCTGCTGAATCTGATTTATTTGTAAATTAATATTCAATAAGAAAGTTATGTGTGGAGTAAGTTGTCTTTCCAAGGTCATGAATCATCGAGCAGATAAAATCGATCGTGAGATCTGGTCTCAATCTACCTATAAGTATTATAATAGGAGTGAGACTCTATGACGATTTAGATGCTGCTTATTATAGATATAATAGCTCAATCTCAGGGATAATTGTTGAACCATGAGATACACTGATCCTCAGCTTCAAGTGCGTTCTTCTCGAGGTATTTATCGCTTTTGTTCACCCTCACACAGAATCCATGACTTGCACCGTCGTAGATTTTGATCTCTCCTATCTGATTGTCTGGCTTGTTCTCGATGATCTTCTTGATCTGTGGACATTGATCTATCGAAACCAGGTTATCCAAATCACCAATGGCGAAGCCGATTGGTAGAGATATGTTTTCGATGTCTTGAGGCATGGTTAACATGCTTGGGTGACCGGCAAAGCCAACGTCGAGCAACGGCTTGCCATCGATTGTGTTCTCCGGCGCGGCAAGGAGACAAACATGCTTGCCGCCCCAACAGAAACCTGCGGCGCCAATTGGAGCAGAATGCTCTTTGCGAAGCCCCTCGAAGAACCCTTTCACGCGAGGGAAAGAGCGGCCGAAACGATTCACCCAAACGAAGGGGGCAAATCCGCAAATAGCCTAGAAGATGTAATATCTGGTCAAATTAGTGTATGATCATTTACTAGTGATTCATACATAGACATACGGCTTCATCAAGTAATTCCCGCTAGTTTCTAATTGTTGGAAGATATCAATCATCCATACAGGTGCCGGGCGGCCTGGTATGTGTCAGACGGTTCCTTTGAATCGCGCGCTAGCGCCTCGCCGAATTCCATCATACGTCCATGAAGTCGGGAATGATAACTCTATAGTTTCCCTTGTCGGAATAATGATCAGCCAACAGCTTGTTGTTGATGAACTCAAGGCCGAAAGCATCCGGAATGATTACGATAGTCGTCTTTGATGTTCTTCCGTCGGAAGGCTCACTCAAGTATATATCCAAGCCGTGCACCTTGACAATCTTGCACCGTGGTTTACCCTCGTGCACAGAACCGCTGAAACAAGCCGCGCAGGACGTTTCGACGTAATATAGCAGACGCCAACTCATAAGGAAATCGCTGAATGTGTTGAATGGAGTATTAGAGTATCGCATCATCCGATTTAAACCGACGTTTGTTCATCATGGCGCCGGAGTTAAGGTTGGCTTCTAAATCCTTCCGCACCTGCGTTATCGACGGAATGACTCGGAAACTTGGACTTCCGACGTAGCGTAAAGTGGCCCCGGACATGCGCGAAGATGCTTCCTATGGTCTGCCTGTGAGCATGCTTCCATGGTGACCATCCATTTCTCCCTTATAATGTTTGAACGGGCTCATGAAATCACTTAGGCCCGTCGAGATATTATTGATCTGAATAAGTCTTTCCCATGGCGGTCATTCTGTCTCTTTTTCAATATTTTCTTCTAGAGTAACAAATGCTTAAAAGCAATGCGTCAACTTCCATAGCCTCCCATCCTCACATATTGGACTCCCAAGGGGGGTGTCACAGTGCCAAAACGTTGACACAATATAACACTTACAACACTATATCACTATGATCAATATTAGTCCTGATCAAATGGTTCAGTCTTGTTCATAAGCAGTTGATCAAATGCGCCTAAGTGGCCACTACCCATGCGTACGTGACCAAAAAAAAATTCCGTCCCTAGTTCTACGTGTCTCTCAAGTACTTTCCATGCTCTCTGAATTGAATGCCTTTCGCGCACCATTCCTGTCCTCTCTGTGATATTCCTCTTGATTGCCTCCTTCTAGATTTTCTTGTTTACAAGTGCGTAATCGATGCAATCCTAGGAAGATGTATATGCAGAGAGTAATATACTCGGGTACAAGTGCCATCAAAGAGAATGCTGTCGCAGATCCGAAGAGAGGGCTCCACATGGAAGTCAAGATTCGATTTCCGCCAGCCTCAAACACGCTGATGATACCAAAGACCGTACGTAGGCTGAGAGCAGGAGACGTGATCAATGCCCACTTGAGGTACTGCGTACCTCATATTAGCACAAACTGGCAGGCAATCAAGGCAATTGGGAGGCAGTTGCGCACAATTATGTCATTTTCCTTGATGTTTTCTTGCCTGATATATAATGCGGAGCAAAGACCGACGAGGGTTATCAGTACACATGCGAATTGGATATAGGCGAATTTGGACAATGTCGACTGTGTGTGGGCGTATTCTGGTTGACCAGAAAGGCCTCCGCTCGCGCTCAGCAATCCAACTGCCCCAAGAATATTGTATCGAATAATGCTGACGAAGATCTTGGCTCGCTTATTACTTTTGAAGTTTGACTCCAGTCTAAAGTATGGCTATCAGAATGGATCAAGGCGAGTAGAGCAATTGGATGGCATTACTTACACTAGACGGACAATGCCGAGAAGAGACATGATTAGTGGGATGAGGCCGATATTGAGTAACACGATGGTTGCAATGATAAGACCACGGTTCCCTTGGTTTTGCTCCTCGACGATGATCAAGATGGCGCCCACCAGTCGTACTATAGTTTACTGGGTTAATTGTAGTTTGACCTGTTTGGATAGGATAAAGACTTACTCAACGAGAAGGGAACTGGAGGATACCAGGCCATCCGAGGCCCGTGTCTCCAGTTCCGAATACATAAGTACAAGGAAATAGGAGCCATCGGAACGTAGAAAACGAGCTGCGCAATAGCAGCGGCCGTGTGTGGATTCATCTGAGCGAGCGCTTATAATTTTTCAAAGATAAAGGGGTTGCAGGAAGGGACAGCTAAAGAGAGGAAGTAAGTGTTTAGCCTTGTAACTCAGAGACAAGTGAGCGTTATGAGTAGGTCTGTCTATGAATAAGAAAGCAACGTGCCCATGGTTGATTTATATGTGTGGCTACATGTCGTGGAGGGAGCAAGGGGTTCCTGTTCAGGATGCGGGTAGCACGAATTTGGCCAATCAGATGTCGCCCTGCTCTCGCGGATTCTGACCTGAAGCGGCATAGCGCCCTCATCATCTGGAGGCGCACTTGGCTTTTCTCTTCCTTCGCGAGATGCATTGCGCCTCAGTCTTAATTGAACGACAAACTGATTCCTAGACTACGTACCACCACCTTGAGACTGTTTGACTTTCTGCCTTGATGGGTATTGACACTTCAATTGATAGGGCGCGTCATCACTAGACCCCGGCCTGCATACTCTGATCTTCTCCGCAACTGGCATGATCCAGCGAATGCGGTTGTGCATTTGGTATTTGGCGCGACGAACGCGAAAACGAACGAGCTGCAGCCGCGCTGGATCCACGCTAGATGGGATCCCGCAATTGACCTGAGCGTTCCTTGGGCTTGCTGTGATGCCGGAGGCGCAAGGCGGAGCCGCTTCCTTCTATCATTGACATCCTCCCCTCTGTAAGGAAGATGGTGGGAGTCCCCGGTCGCTCAACAGCATGCCACACCTGCAGGCTTAGAAGAGTCAAAGTATGTACTGAAACATCCTTTTCTTGTTGTGTGTGTGTGTGATTCAAACTGATCCTGTGTCAAAGTGTGATGGCGAGCTTCCTGGTTGTCGCAATTGTGCAAAATCGAAGCGAACATGCACCGGCTACCACCGCAAGCATGCTTTCATCTTGTCTAAAGAAATGGCTGCTGAAAAGCTGGTGCTGTCGTCTGACCACTCCTCTTCCGCTGATGGTGCTGGCTCGGGTATGGTCATGGTGTCTCGCTGGAGAGCGAATCCCAGCGCGCTGTCCACTGTTTCATTATCCAAAGATAAGCTTCCGACGTCTGAGCCGCGAGCTCGCGCAGTTGTCTTACCGCGTGGCATTCCGTCTCGCAATGTGTTCAGAGAAAAACTCTTTTCTCTCTTTATAGAGTACGATTTCCCTGCCGGTGACGTTGTGAGGTTCACTTTTGGTGAGCGCAATGATTGGATGTCACATGTTATCAACCTCCCATCCTTGACACCTAGTCTTGAGCATGCTTTGCTCGCTGTATGCATGGCTCGATTAGGCCGGCATGCTGCCCTCCCTACGCTCGTTCACGAGAGCCTTAAATTGTACACTAAGGGTCTTTTGGAAATACGGCGGGACATATCGAATACTTCGGAGGCTAGAGGCGAACAAAGTCTTGCTGCCTGTCTCGCGCTACTTCTATACGAGATCACAGAGTGTCCAGGAGGAACGCCTGATGGTTATATGGCTCATTATCGGGGAACCATGAAGCTGCTTCAGGTGCGTGGGGCCGGAGCTCACACTTCTGGCCTTGCGCATAGTGTCTTTCAAATTCTTCGCATGCATGCGGTAGGTACTTAAGCTTATGTTCGTACGTTTGAACTTGGACTGACTTGGGTCATCAGATGTTCCAGGGCATCATCGAATTCAAGAACACATTCCTGGCCGATCCCGAATGGCGCAATATACCCTGGTCTAAAATACCAGGTAACAAAGCTCCCTTCGATCAGCTTGTCGATCTTCTTCTGGTACTTCCTAATTTGTCCGCCCAGCGGAAGTATCTAGGTAAGACTTCAGATCCCCATGAATTTCTCTCCCTCGCAGTGAATACCTTACACGAGGGTGAGAGGATGGAGGCTTCATTAGAGTCTTGGTATAATAATTTCAAGGCAACGGTACCTGGTCCTTTATACTACCCGGAACTGGCCAGAATCGATACCATCGTCGATGATATCGAGTTAGGCAAACTGTTCCCTGTAGCATTCTGCTTCCCTACGTTTCTCGTTGGTCAGAACCTTGTCTACTTCTGGGTCGCTATGATGAGTGTACATGCTCATCTATGCTTTACATATGAGATTATTGCAAGCTTCTTGACAACGCTGGATGCAATGGGACGAAGCAATCTTCCCTGTCTCTGCAATGTCCCGGATGCAATCCTCCCATGCCTGCAACACTTTAGCATGAGGACACTGCCACCTCTAGCTCATCGAGAGGAGTGGCCTCGCACGACGGCTTACAATATATGCCAATCAGTCGAACACTTCCTGCTCCGAAGGATGCGTGGATTCGGCCCTGCAAGCGTACTACCAGCCCTAGCATTAGTCAAGGGGTTCTGGAAGCATGCGCCAGGCGATTGGAGTAGAGAGATTGCATGGGTTGACGATATGTTGGGTCGCATCCGTTCAAGTGGTAGCAGCATCGCAGGAGCTCTTGAGGAGGGTTGACCTGTTTTTACAAACTTGTTTATCCTGTCACTTTTGGAGTTTCTGTGTTCAAAGGGTGGCTTATGGCTCAACTGAGCCCCAATCAGCCTTCTTTGAGTGTCAATGGGACCCAATGCCAATAGCTAGATCGGGCAAATCGGCTGTACATACTTCACTGAATGGTGATGGGGCCCAATACTAAGAGCTGGATGACGTAAATCGGCTGTAATGAGGAGATCGGGTAGAAAGTGAAGCATTCCAATGCATTGAGCCTCGAGTAAACAAAGTATTATATACCTCAAACCGGGCCTTAATTGGGGAGTACTATATACGCTGTGTAGAAAGGCTATCCGCGCTGTATCTTAACAAAAGGATATGGAATCATCGTAAGATAGGTAGGGTTAGTCACCGTTTCCTTGTATGAGGCCAATTGTATATTACCTACCTTATCATCATCAAATGTGAGTGGGTGGAATGAATACTATCGGCCCCTAATCGCCGTATCAACTACTAGGTCGGGTCCTGGTGGCGGAAATTTGCGAAGACGGAGATCATGATATCTTAGATGGACGGATCGCAAAGACCATTGATGCGGTCCCCACGGGGACTCTTCCACATGGGCAGTCCACTAATATCTTGGCGCGGTACTCAGCTCGCCACTTGTTGTAAAGTCGGAAATCAGCGATGGTCGGATTTTGGCGAGGATGACTCGACCACGGAACGAGCCTGCCATTGGCTAACTAAAATACGTCGAATCCACAACTTCACCACGCTTGCCCGAGTCGAGAGTAGTGGGACTTGGAACGATTGCCGTTCTTGTCAACGAAGTCCCGAATCATGAAGGCCTTCCATTGAAATCCCTTACCGGGTTCAACACACTAGGTATGCGTTCATTAAGACAGACTTTGGTATAGAAGTCCCGGCAATTATCAGAGATCGGTGGGGATTGCGATAAGCTCTTGCCTCCGATATATAACTGACCTGCAATTCGTCTTCCTCGAAATCTTTTGAGAGTCGACATTTGTGTTTGACAGACTTGGATCGACATTGCACCCCCCCGATTTTGTATAACTCAATCCCAACATGTCCGAGAAGATCGAATCGGGACTTGAGCGTCAGAGCACGCCCGACAGAAACTTGAAGACCGAGGTGTTGGAAGATGACGGAGAAGTCTTCAAAAGTCATACCGGCCAGGCCGAGTTTCGTGCTCTAGGATGGTACGTTTCCTAAGACCGGTTCACGTCGACATCTGGCATCTCTTGGTCAACTAGTTACTAAATCATTCATGGTAGGATCCGAGCAGCGATTATCCTGATGAAACTTTGCTTTGCAACAGGCGTGTTAGCAATTCCCTTTGCCCTCAACGTCGTAGGCTACGGACCGGGAATCATTCTTCTTGTTTGCTGGGGCGCTTTGACAACTTGTAAGTGAAACATGGCCTACAAATTGATACACGGTTATTAATATCTATCTTCAAACCAGATTACGCTTACATAATGTACGCATTCCGAATGAAGTATCGAGGTATCCATAACATTGCCGACGCTGCCGCAACATTTGGTGGTCCCATTGCACGAGAGATTGCAGGAGCCTTGTTTCTCCTAACTTGGGTGTAAGTAAATGATTGAGATGCTTTTCGCATTCTAGAAACCATCCATTGACCATCATGATTTAGACTGGCCGCAGGTTCGGGATTCATTGGGCTGGCGCAAGGATTCAAAGTTCTAGCCAACGGCCGAGTCTGCACAGTAGTCTGGACAATGATCGCAGCCATATGTACTGCTTTGGCTGCTAGCATTCAGACGCTGGGAAAGCTAGCAATCTTGACATGGATTGGCTTCGCCTCTATTTTTACGGCCGTTTTTATCGTCGTGTAAGTCCCAAACCACCTCTATGATCTGCATCCTCTTCGGAGACTCATCAGATATTCTCGTTAGTGTCGGCGTGACGCAGGTCGACCGGCCCGCCGCCGCACCACAGACAGGCTTTTACGATCTTGGAGTCGTTGCTGTGGGACATCCAGGCTTCGTTGCCGGCCTCACTGCTGCGATAAACCTCTTCGGTATGTTCAAAAGCTAGGCTACGACACGTTCATTGCTGATATCTGGATACAGCCGGTTATGGATCCACTCCCACTTTCATGCCAGTCATCGCGGAGATGAAAAGACCCAAGTCTTTCCCGAAGGCTTTATTCACATCTCAAGGTGCCCTGGCTGCTTGCTACCTTGCCTTTGGTCTGGTTGTGTATTTGTCAGTACACTTGACACTCCCGATACTATTTTGATATGTCATCTAACATGTCTTAGTTACTGTGGTCAATATGTCGCAACGCCGTCACTGGCGAGCGCCGGTGGAACTTTAGAAAAGGTGGCGTACGGTGTTTCCATTCCCGGCTTCATCATGACATCTACACTTTGGGTTCATCTTGCTGCCAAGTTTGTAAGTCGACGTTCTCCAAGCTCTTGTATGATTTCTAACAAGGCCAGCTCCTTGTACGCATCCTTAGAGACTCCAAGCATTTGCAGAGCAACAGCATTGTCCATTGGGGCACGTGGCTGTAAGTACATCGTCTGAATTCTTATGGTAGACGTGGAACTAAAACACACTTCAGAGGATCGACCCTAGGAATCACTGTGCTGTCTTTTATCATCGCTGAAGCAATTCCCTTCTTCAGCTACTTGATTGGTTTAATCGGATCACTGTGCTGCGCCCCGACTTGTGTAAGCTGACCTGCCTTGATCAGCATATACAACTGCTGATTTTCTTAACTTTTAGCTTGTAATTCCCGCTCTGATGGGCCTTTATATGGACAAGGGGATGCATGGTGTCAATGCTAAAAGCAAGGCTATTTGTGGCCTCCACATCTTCACGGTTGTCCTGGGCTCCTTCATCACTGTTGCTGGCACATATACCACGATCCAAAGCATCATTGACGCTTACAATTCTGGAGCTGTTGGTGGTGCTTTCACTTGCTCGTAACTGTGAGAGGAGGACATGTTCATTTGAATACTGGGGCCGGCATTACATTAATTGCATGCAGAACAGATAACTATAGACCGTCAAATGAAGGTGGTTAGGTGCCTCCTCGATTATAGTCATGAAACGCATATGATATTTTATCCATCCGCTCGTGCAGTGATATGCGAAACTAACCCTTAATTTGCCATAACGTCCAAATCCTCACCGTCTCGTCGAAGATACAAACGCTCTATGACGTCCGAGAAGCCTGTAGACAGGTTCAGTGGATCTGCTTCTAAATGAGCTAGCACCGCTAAGCAGCGTCTCTCAATCCCAATAACTTGTGAACGAGAACTTGCATAGCTTTTATCATCAGCTGACAAGCTCATGCCAATCGAAAATAACAGGTGAGCCACCGTCCAAGGAACAGGGTATATCGGACATGGCCAGTCTATTGTCGACATTGGCCTGATATTAAGCATAGCTTTTTGCTGCATTCGTGAGAGATTGTTGCAGGCTTTGATAATCTCGGAGTATCTGTAGATTCTTCCGTCATTGGGGATGCCAGGGAAGTAATCGATCAAAAGGGCTGTGTGATGGTACTGGAGTGCTGCCCAGTTCTCTACTAGACCAGCGTCGTTGGGAGGATCGCTATTTGCACCCATACCCATGATTTCTTCCCTTAATTCAAGCATCCAAGCGTCCAGTTCTCGTTGATAAACGTTATTTTCATCCACTGTGGGTGTTGAATGCTGTTGCGAGGTCGGCTCATAAAGCATCTTACTGTGTACTTGCAACTTCAAGAGCGATATGCGGTAGTAGTAAGCGGAAATGCGTTCCTCAGCGACCCCACTCACTGGTCGAGCAATGTTCTATCCGGCATTGTCAGCCTTCAAATTCACGAAATCTGGCCCCAATAACAGCTTACATCTCGAATTGTGTCACCAATGACAAGGAGGCTCGGTCGGCCTAGACTGATTGATATCTGGCTAGCGAAGACTGTCAGTTCAGGCTTGCTGATGCTGGAGGTTAGGCTTACCATTCCAAACAGTACAAGGTCCTAGTTAGTATGCACATCAAATCTTCATCAATGCCATCGTGTTCAGACGGACGATGCGACAAGTCGAAGTAGAAGCGGATGGCAAAGCCAAGATTCCGCCATATATCTCCGGAAGATGGGTTCAGGAGTAGATAGATGCAAATCAGAATCGTCCGTTGAAGTAAGAGAATTTGATTTGGTCCAATCCAACTGTGACGCGTTTGTTCTAGGTGTGATATAGCTTTCTCGAAGTAGACACTTGGTGTAAAAGGTAGCCCTATGTCCGACTTTCTCGCCACGTGGGAGCTAATAGCAAGGATTAAATAAAATAGATCGTGGTCCTGACCGAGCCTTGTGCAATCTTGGTCATTGTAAGCACTCTCTACAATTTCGTCGACATGCTGAGCTTTTAAAGTGGGATAGAATATGTTGATCGAGTTCGAGAAAATGCGGAAAAGAGAGAGCGCCATTTGGACAGGGGGAAACCCGGGGTCCAGTGACTGTGTAGTGAAGGTTGATCTACTCTGGAGGGTTGGTTCGGTCCATAATCCACTCCATCCGGCGCTTGTTGTAGGAGTGCGCCCCAAAGATGCGAGATTGCTCGATTGCCCAAAGAATAAATTGTCGTGAACGTTTGACTGATTCTCCTTTTGAAATTGTACTTCTGCACTAGCCCGAGAGGACGTAACTCGATAGTATGGAAGATAGAGCCCATTGTTTACGTCGTGCTTGGATGAAAATTGCTTTGATGGTGGATCGGATATTGAGGTTGGTACAGCTTGATTCTGTGCAAGGGATCGAATCCTCTGGTATAGATCGTGAATATGACTAAGGCAAGCATCCTGTTAGCTATATCTCCCGGTGGAGGCTAATCTGGCAATTCTAACCCGCGCGACACGTTCTTTTCAAGAGTCGCATCGTAGTAGAGACACTCTCGATCAGATCTGTTGCATGCCCCACAACGGGGAAATTGTCGATCACATTTTATGTGCTGCCCGCGACAGAAGCTACAGGCAGGAAGTGAATCAATCAGCGTTTCGACATCGGCGAGTGACAACAGGTTAACATCGGGCCTGATTAAGGAGGCTGTAGAGTCTATCACCTCGCTCATCGTTGTCTGTTCTCCTTGATTTGGATCAAGGTATACAAAAGAGTCATCACCGAGGAATTCGAAGCTGGTGTTGATAAACTCTTGCCATAGCTCGTCTGGTATTGGGGTCAAAGACGCCCACGGTGAGGGCTCAGAATGCACCATGTCTTCAGGTGTAGGTAAGATGACATTTCGGTGATACAGACTGTGAATTCTTCTTTGAGTGACCATGAAATCAAGTTCCGCTAACAGGTTGACATCGTAAGCTGACTGGCCTGAGCATTCTCCTGTTTCAACGCTTCGTAGAATGGTATTCTTGAGCTCTGTGACATAATGACTAGTATCGGTAGCGACAGGCCATCTTGTCGCCAGGGCATTCTAAAGCACAATGGAAAACGATTAAACGGGGATACTGTATCGGGCTGGACAAAGATGCTCACAAATAACAATATTAAAAGGTCAAGAGCTTGCCGCACATGTTCTCCCAGGTCCGAGTCTCTGACCATTGGGCCATGGTTTCTCAATGCGTACAGGAGAATCATGCCGGCTTGAAAGACGCTAAAGACGTACTGGAAGGTAGGCACCAGGTTACTTGCTTGAACGATATCCCATGAACTGTTAATGATCTGGATTGCTAGCGCAGACGCAGTATGAAGGGAAGATTCGGGCGGTACAATGATTCTTGAACAGGGTCGGTATAGCAGAAGCCGGCACTGGTTTGCCGCATTGGTAGACCATGCTGGTGACTCGCTGTGAGAAGTTGAGAGATCCTGCCAAGTTTGTATTGTGATTTCCATCTTTTGAAGCCAGTCAGCGTATTCGGGCGCGTCCTTGGGAAGCTCCTGGTCGAAGAATTGGATACCCAGGATCTCTGATTGGATTTGACAGAGATGTACGTGACTAAGGAATTGTGCCATTCTACCGTCCGGCCGGGATGTATCTAGGAAACTCGTGACAGAGCTCATGCGAATGTTAGACGGGAACTGTGTGCTTATGTGTTCGTCGCTGATGGCAAGGGGACATCCAGATGCGATGGACACGATCCTTTCGAGTTGGTATACCTATATACATTCACTTGTAAGCGTCCGCAGCATGTTTAACCGGGGCTCAGGGACGCACTGTCCAGAAAATGCTCCTGCGAAGGTTGATCTGAGCATGGTCCAGGTGCATATACGCCGCGGCTTCTTGGTGGAGTCCTAAAGCGATGGCCATTCGCATAGCCTCTCCACTCAAATACCAGAGGTTCGAGGTATATGGGAGCAGAAGGGCCATTTGTATCAAAAGAACCAGTCCCTGGAGCGACCTGAGATTGGTTTCAGCCAGGAATGAGTTGCGCCGCATAGCATCACGCTGGAGAGATTCGCTTAGAGAAGCAACTTTCCGGAAATCGTGGGCCTTTGAGGTGAGTGAGCTGATGGCGAGGATCATGCAAACAATGAACCAAGTGGTGTCAGAGGAGACGTGTTCGGGATTTGACCCATGTGGATAAAATTGGTTGAACTGATCTATGAGATCACTCTCCATAAAGCAGGGATATCTTGGGAACATGTTGTTCATATAATTATCGAAGAGGGTTTTGGCTACGTTGAAAGGAATGTTTAAAGAACCCATCCGAGGCAGACGAAACGATGAGCCTTGGCTGGCCATTCTGGGTGGATGTTCGTTGTAGATGCCATTCAGAGGAATTTTCAGCGGTGGACGTTCAGATGCGTAAAATAGTTTGGCCCCGTAGTAGATTCGGGAGGCACTCCTCAAGACGGAGCAAGAGTAGATCGAGCCGACTGCCGCGGTAGCAATTCGAAGAAGGGCGTCGTAATCTCTTCCAGCTTCATTATCCCGATCATAGATTGACTCTAATGAAAGATAATGGCTGTCGAACTGCCTACTAGCCGTCGAGCTCGAGGAGTGATGATGACTCTCGAGTTCCTCTAACCTACTCTCAAGATAGCGCACAGCACTTCTAGGGACCTCGGTCTTGCTGGAGCGGTTGATAGCGAGACATGCCGTTCCCGCCAGAGCACACCGCGAGCACGAGGGTATCTTCTTATCGCACTATGAAGTATTAGTGCGAATGTATTATAAATGACAGTCGTAATATGGGAAGATTGGTTGGCACTTTTTTCTTCATCAGATAGCATCTCGCACACGACAACGTCGGCCGGAGCCTGCTCGACCGATCCCGCTCACGATCCCGACGATCACGACGAGCAGGTACGCTCATGGCAAAAAAACAATCGTCGGTCTGTAGACGATGACGGAGTAGTCCATGGAGTACCACATCATTCCTTGCGTAGGTCAAAAAGCATGCACGAAAGAGGTGTGAGACTAAGTCGTTGGAGCGAGTCAGGCTCATGCATGGCAATCCATTGGGGCTCTACAAAAATCGGTGCCGCCGTGGGGCGCTCTGTTTTGAAGGTCGCTAAGCTCTACACAGTTAGGTGGCGACTACTGGGGAATGCAACCCCCGAACGGCATATTTACCCCCAGCCGTGGGCACTATGTCCCCTAGAGCTGCTCCCCTGATGAGGGACTCTTCTTGCAGGACATCCCGAGCGCTTGGAATATGTTGTGTTGGACCACTCTCATACACGTTCCGCCAGCAGCCCTCGGCGTCCTCGTCATAGACTTCCTTTCTAACCGCAAAGGTCCCATCTTGCCCCTGATGCAATCCCATATATATCCCGCCGATTCTACCGAGGAATGAAAGACCATCGCTGCTTTGGAGGATCCAGGCCGCGCTATCATTGGCATTTCCAAAATCCTGCGTAATATCTCGCCAGACCTCCTCGTAGGCAGTGGGTGTTCCATCCTTGACAAAGGTGCCCATCTCGAGATCATCGCCGTTCGGTAGCTCCGTGAATGCCGCCTCATCGGCCTGGCTGCTGCCAAACGAATCAATGATGCGTGTCCATCGATAAGTCACTGCGATGCAGGTCTCAACCGTTAGCCGGGTACATTAGAAAGAAGAGTTGGGCAGCGTCCGTACATGGATTTTGCTTAAGAGTGATCCTTTGGCCAGCCCGGCTCCACTGCAGTGAGCCGTCCGCTGTCGACACCCGCAGGTCCATGAAGAACCCTCCCACATTGAGTGCAATCGTCTCCGTGTCCTCAAAAGCCGCTTCAGGCAGCCAGCGGAGGCTGATTCGCCTCAAGACCTGAGGAGCATTGTCTTTTATCACCATCACGTACAGCGTCGGGAACTATTGTCCTGGATGTGGATGTATCGAATTTGAATTGGCCTTGGGGTAAATTATTCGAGGGTTTGGTAGGGAAGTACAGCGTCGGAAATTCGCGAGTCGTGACTCGCGTAACACCGACGACCCTCGGATACACTGATATCGACACTAAACTAGTCCGCTGGTACGAAGCCAGCCGCGCAATGATCTACAATTTTCCCACTTGGGAAAGATAATTATGGAATGCATCGGTTGATGTGTGAAAGTCATTTGCTGTTGCACTTAAGCACCTATACTCAGCGGCATTCAAGGGCAAAGGCGATCCCAATGGGGAATTGAGACGGGGTGTTCAATGTGCAAGCCACTGCCG
The DNA here is from genome assembly GCF_000392275.1 of Phaeoacremonium minimum UCRPA7. Lineage (NCBI taxonomy): Eukaryota > Fungi > Ascomycota > Sordariomycetes > Togniniales > Togniniaceae > Phaeoacremonium > Phaeoacremonium minimum. Next base: position 101,377 of record NW_006921292.1, on the reverse strand, counting down.
CTGTAATTGCAGGAAGTAATCGCACCACGAATTGGCTTGGTCTCCCTGCCAGCAAACGCAGAATGTTCCTTGGCCAAGGGGGGAAAATAAGTGAGGTAAAAAAACATACCAAACCCCTGGGCTTCATCTGGATCAAGGAATCGTGTTCTTTTTTTTTTTTTTTCAATAGCGCTCGATACACGGAAGTAAATCTAATTGCCGACTTGTTCAGGTGTGTCAGACTGTGTTAGGGGTAGCCCTGAAGACTGAACGACTTCTCTACCATGGTAGTAAACGCCAATCATCAAGAGCCGCAGTACAAAACGAAGAGAATCATGATACGCATTAACGTCTCGAAGATTATGTTCGTACCAAAGCCCTACAATCTTCTATCAAGGGTGGAATTCCTCATTGAGAATTATTGTCGAACTAATGATCATTACCCTGGTAGAGGACTACCGCAAAGATCAAGTTGACATAGTAAACGAAGTATACTACCTACCACACTCCACATTTAAGATGCAAATGCTCCATGTCCGTGTTCTAAACATTGAAGAGATCGCCGTCGCCGCTCCTTTGGACCGTCATGCTGGCTTTTACTACCTAGTCACCAGCATCCGTAACATTGGTAAATTCACCCATTTCCAACCTTGTTTTCCAGAACAGTTGCCCGGTATCAGTGAACTCGTGGTGCACCCATGTGTTCTCTCGCACATGGTAAACATTCGCTGAACCTCCAGAATATGCGTCTCGATGGGTAGCAGCAAGAATGCTTCGACGGCCTAAGTCAAGGGCATCCGCCACGCTTAGGTCATATGTGTATTCCGCATCGAGCACACCATAGGCGTAGGTCTGTCCAGAACCAACACAGAACAGGTTGCCTGCCATTCGTGTGCCATCCGAATCAGTATAGTACAGTGCTGGTCCTTCCTCTTTGGTCACACCAGCACACATGGTACCCATACTCAGACCGGTGCCCTTGTATTCGAAGAGAAGGTTGGCTAGCATCTTGCTGGCGGCAGCAACCGGAATTCGACGGCCATTTCGTAATTCGTACAGGCGGCACTGCATACCCAGCCATGAAAACCAATATTGGCAGTCAGCAGCACCCCCAGCTAGAGTGCCCAACAGCCAAGAGTTGACCTCGATGACCTTTCTTACGGTTTGCGAGGCGATCCATTCACCAGAAGTAGAGCGAGAGTCTGTTGCAACAATGATACCATCACGGAAGCAGAAGGCGAGTGTTGTTGTACCATGTGCAATCTTGATAGGACAATCGGAGTTGGACCTGTCTGTCACAAAGCGGAGCCAAGCTGAAGGCTTACGTGGATAAGGTCAGTTATGAATTGCAAGAGGAGAGAAGTAAAACAAGCCAATACCTGTGATATCGGCGGTAACGCAAACCTCAGATTTGAGACAACTTCGCTGGGCTCAATTGTATTGTCTGCAACAAGGTGGCTCTTTTGGGAAACAAGTGACCTATTGTATTTCGCAACGATGATATCCATGACGGTTATGTGTGATTTTCGTGATATCTTTACAAAGTTAAACATGTGAAAGTAAATCCTTTGTTTCCGAAGGAAGACATATCGTTGTAATGGTAAAAGGTAACTGGGCGCTTACGTCCTCCAGGTCCACCGCGTAAGTGTGGCGGCTGCCTCGCTGAACAACCACCTTAGTACCAGAAAACCGATAATGTCAAATCCCCGGGTCCAACCAGGTTAATTAATGGAAGAGTCGTCAGGCATCACACACATCTACCTCCTTGTGCTAGTGGCCCATGTATGCCTAGGCTTCCTTGTCTTGAGTGGAGCTGGTTTCCCTTCCAAGAACCCCAGGTTATACTTCTGGTGGCTAATTGATCGTAAGAGAATTCGACACTTCATACAATGCGCATCCGTAAATTTGGTACAACTTGCCTAAGGACGAGAGTGAAGCTGAGTCACATGTGCCCTCATGTGGCCAAGTAGGGTCCTTAGGGCTCGCTCGGTATTGCTGTTGCCTTTCCTCATTGTGCCAGCCCCACAACTAATTAATCAGCTTTGATCCAACGAAGACTCTTCCTTCCTTGTCGTAACGACATTATTCTGTTGCATCCGCTTCAACATTTCAGCTGCTTCGAAAGCATACTTGCACTTCATCCTCAAAACCCGGCCATAACGATGCATTACCAAAGGAAAAGGCATGCATGCTAGTGTCAAGAAGGCGGGTACTGAAGTTGCCCAGTGAATGCCGAGGGTGTGATACATTTGGGTGGTAAATAGCGGAAATACGGCGCCGACGACTGATCGGAAGATGGCTGCGGCTGCAAGGACTGACGCCGCGTAGATCGTGTATGAGTCGATAAGATAGTTGACCAAAGGGAGGATAACAAGAACGCAGCCGAAGCCAAAAGGTGCAGAAAGTATGATGCTGATGGACCAGTGAATAGTCGGGTAATTGGTCCATCCAAACGCAAACATGCCAATTGGTAAGGCGAATGCACCAAGAATGGCTGGCGGTAACCGAGATTCGGCAGTCGCTGCGCCAGATGTAAACAGCTTCATATAACGATGACTGTTGTCGTAAATGGCGTAAGCCACACCCAGGATGGTGCCAACAGCAATTCCCATGAATGCGAGGCCTCCAGTTCCCTCGCTCCATCCTCGCTCTTCATTATAAACGATAGGCATGGCGCCCATAAACATGTAGACAGTACCATATATGAGAGCCATGTAGAGCGAAGCCACCAAGACAATAGGTTCCCGGAACAGAAGGACCCAGGGCCTACTCAAGGCTCTCCCAAATATTTCAGATGGCTTCTTTTTTCCATGGCTTTTTTCCATAACACTGATGTAAACCTTCCCCTCAGCCTTGCATAGTTTCTTTGCCTTGTTTCCCAACAAGACCGGACCGTACGTCTCAGGCACAAAAGCGACACCAAGAATACCAATTACCCCTATGATTATACAGCAAACCCCTTGGACCCACCTCCACCCAACATTTTCGGAAACGAAGCCGCCAACGACGGGGCCAAGGATGGGACCGAGAAAGGGGGCAACACAGTAGAGGGTCAGCGCGAGCCCTCTTTGAGCTGGAGGGAAGAGATCCGCAATAGTACCACCGGAGTTTACGAGTGGAGACCCGCCAAAAGTACCGGCAAGGAATCGCAGAATAAGTAGTGTAGTGACATTTTGGCTTCCCGCAGAACCTCCAATGAAGGCGACCATAGCGAGATGGCTCACGATCCATAGAATTCGGCGGCCATATAATTCGGATCTGTAAATATCGTCAGGCTAGATAATCCATGAACATTGGGCAGTAAATAAGCCTACTGATACGAGCTGCTTGTGAGCGTGGGTCTGTACCATCGAAGTAGAAAGGCTCACTTACCAAAGGACCCCATACGGCTGGACCAATTGCGAAGCCGAGAACAAAGAGCGAGACACCAACATTGAAGACTTCAGTGCTAATGTTGAATGCTTGAATGATTTCGTTGGAAGACTCGGAGTATGCTGATGAAGTGAATGTGATAGCAAAAACAGATAGGGTTACTATTGTTGTGATGAACCATTTCCTTCCCCGAGACCAATTCATGGGGTTCCTGGGATCATCTTTAACAAATTCGACGAGAAAAGGGTTGGAAAGATTTCCTCGGCTAGTATAGATATGTGGCTGCTCAAGCTCACTAGATCCAGGCATGGTCTCGGGCTCGACTTGTAAAGTCATTGCTTCGAAAAATTGATTCACTTAACGCGGATGCAAAGGAAATAATAGAGCATTTTGATCTGTGGCTTTGTGAGGTTCATCTTCGTTCTTAAATAATTTCAATGATCATTGGCTCATAACATTCGCATACGACATGAAAGAAACGGAAAGGCATCGCATTGGCTGGAATTTCGAGATCAGATAATTGCGCTTCAATAGCTTACTCTGTATAAGTCCCCTGTAGTCTGCGGATTTGTCACCCATCAGATGGCTCTCCACCAAATTATGCACAGTGGCCAATCAATGTCTTTACCGCAAGCGGAGCGCGACTTGATTGGTCTAGAGACCTGTATTCCTCGATGCCTCCGTCATTGACCTGCTCAAATATTTTCTGCGGACTTGACATTCTTGATACCTCATCTCCTCGTTCAAGTGTTAGGCTGCCAGAAGTCCCCATGCTAGACTTGGGAAGATGGAATCCCTCTATGAACCGAAGCGAAACAAAACTACCCAGCCATTACGTAGGCAGCGCTTGAGGGTTCCCAATGCCTGCCAAGCCTGTCGCACAAGGAAGGTCAAATGTGATGGTAATCTCGCCGGTATTTTTCCCCCCCTATCAGAAGCCTTTTAGCGGAGTAATATGTATGAGACTGACGGACTTTGCATCTTCAGCATGTGCCAAAAGGTCACGAAGAATGGCAGATATATCTAGCCGAGATCCCTCTACCCCAACTCCATCTATCAAGCGCAAGGCTATAATTGATCGCACACCTATGATTCGCATCCAGAGCACTGGGCCAGTCTCACCTCCAATCTCGCGGGATCATTCTCTGGAAGCGATACCCGAGTTGACGACATTGAAACTGTCAAAGGTTGAACAGCCTCCGGGCCTTTCGGATGGCCCCAACCCAGATCAAAATCGCGCCTACTACGCCGCTCATGGGCGATTCGCTGGTGACGTAGCGGCAGCAATTGATGTAAGAGCAGGATTCGGCCCTAGTACTACTCCAATGGTCATCCCTTTGGTAGATGCACCTTTGTTCGAAGAGATAGACTTGCATGAGCCATCTTATATAGCCGTGGCTGATGACTTGCCACCTCGTGCATATGCTGATGAACTCATATGTACGTATTGGGACTACATCGACTCCTCTGAGGCGGTTCTGGATCGAGAATCGTTTACTCGCGACTATGAGGCATCCTACGCTGGCTCCCTTACGAAATTGAACTCGAGTCGTGATGTTTGGTTCAGCATACTTAACGTTATCTTTGCCCTGGCAGTGCAAAGACAAGAATTTGTGTCTTTAGAAAGCCGAAATGAAGAGGGGCATTGCTATTTTCGGCGAGCATGGGCGCTCCTTCGTCCTGCGACCATACTTTGGGAACCTGGGTCACTCGAAATGATACAATGTTTAATGCTATTCAACCGTTACCTCCACTGTACCAATAATCAAGAAAAGACGTGGATGACTGCAGGTTTGGCAATGCGAATGGCTCAGAACATCTGCTGTCATTCATCAGAGGAGACCTGCAGTGACTCACAGCTCAAACAAAAGGTTTGGGCCAGCTGCCTTGCTTTAGATCGGTAAGCATTGGCGCAGCGATATTTGTCACTGCGATCATCACTAACTTTTCCCAAGATGTGTCTCCTGGTCTCTTGGAAAGACTTTAGCACCATCTATAATCTCATTATCTAGCAAAGCAAATCCAATGTCAGTAGGCATTACAAGTCAGAATGCTAGGCATGATGAGCAATTCATATGGAAGTTGGAGCTGCATGAAATTGGCAATCAGATTCAATTGGCACAGATGCAAAGCCGAAATAGTCTAGCTGCAAAGCTAGGCCTTCCACGTCGCCATCAGCATGATGAGTATTACACGGTAACCGTACACCTCGATGGCTGCCTTAACAAATGGCAGAGCAATCTTCCTAATGACTGGAAGCTGGAGAATATTAAGGAAGCACCTACTAGGAAGTCACGGGCTGAACGTTACACACTACATATTCGGCAAGTAAATAAGATCTTTGTTGCGTTGCTCTCACGAGTTCGATTGTCTCTCCTTATCAACATGATTTCTGATATTATTGGCGTAGTCTTGTCCTCCATCGAGTCTTCTTGTACAAACCAATGCTTGCGAGTTTTTACTCCATCCGATCCCGTTCTTCAACGGCGCAGGCACCCACGACTTCTAGTCTAAGTGACCGAGTCCTAAGGGAATGTGCAGGGATGTGCGTTGAGGCAGCACAGAGCCTCACATCATTGATTATTGAGTCGCTCGAACCCGACCAGTCAATTGGACTCATACCATGGTGGTATCGGATTTTTTATTTGCACATTGCAGGGACAACCTTTCTCGCGGCAATGTTTGGGCCAGAGTTGTTTACTGAATCAGTATCGCAATCATGGAACGATACCATCTCAGCCCTCCGCGCACACGAGCATCTGAGCAGGTATGTTCAACAGTGCATTCGGACTTTTGAATGTCTCTCGACAAAGATCCTCGAAACGCGATTGCCAAAACGAGATAGCTCTTTTGAGATACCGCTAGATGTACATGACGAATTTTGTCTTGATAATATCTTCCCGGATGAGGGTCTCAACTTTGACAATTTCCTTTTTGGGGTGGATGACATTGTCAAACTTTAGCACGTTACAAGCAATCTAGTTCAAATTAGCCTGCTGGGAATTTGTTGCTCTTGAAGAGGGTCGACCAGGTTTGCATGTATTACGAGTGCTATGTCCTGGGGCGACTCTGTCAACTACTACAGCTATCATTCTGCAACTGTACTTTGAGCATCCTCCAGCTTCTTAGACAACTCTAAATCATGCTTAAGACTCTCAATCTTCTTGGTGACCACATCAACCGCATCACCACCAATCATCACTCGAAGAACCTTATTCTTCACCTCCGCGGCATTTTCTGCTCCAGTAATGACCTCAAATAGTCGCTCGATGCCTTTGATGGGGTCACCTGGCTGCTTTCTATCCCACTGGCTGAGGTTGTTGAAATGCTTTTCTCCGATAGACCCTTCATATCCGGAGGGAATGCCTTTCGTGGGAGAAGCGAAAGCGTCTTTGCCCAAAAAGTTTGTCCTGAAGGCACCGAATTCGGGCAAAAGCCACTTGATACCAAATTCAGATGTCTCCTCAGAGAGGGACTCTGTCAGTCCTTCAAGTGCAAATTTGCTCGACGCGTACAAGCCACCTGCCGGCCCACCATATTGCCCTTCATAGCTACTCATATTTACGACCATGCCAGACTTTCGGCTCCTCATACTTGGCAACACACCCTGGATAACGTACAGTGGACCAAAAACATTCGTCTTATACTGCGTGACAATATCCGTGTCTCTAACGTGATCTAGTTAGCTGTAGGAAGCTTAAAAACAACAGGTATGCTTACGAGAAGCCTTCCATAACACCAAGAGCGGCATAAGCTGCGTTGTTGACAAGGATATCGATCTGGCCATATATACGAACGGCAGATTCCATTTTACTGATGATAACGTGCTGTGATTCGGTTGTATCGAGCTCTATGATTTTTGAGCCCTGGGTTTCGAGTTCCTGAACCGCTTGAGCTGATTTGGTCCGATTACGAACAGTGCCAATCACACGATGACCGGCTTGCAGAACGCGACGAGCCAAGATTTGGCCGAAGCCATTTGAAACACCAGTAATAAGCCACACTGGTGAAGACATTCTGGACAGAAGATGAGGGACTGCAGCAGAGGCAAATTGCGATGTACTTGAGGTGTGAGTTTGTGAGTTTGTAAAGCAATAGATACAGCGCCAGGTCGTAACATGTCACCATCTATATACTCATGAGACTGTCCAAGAGACACACCGAGACAGATTAATTCAACGATCGGATTTAATGGCGGCGTTTGGCACCTCAATACCACATGCATTGTAGAACAGAGTTTTGCGTCTCTTGATCATTTCATCTTTCCAATTTGATGGTGCTTGGCCCGGAAACATTTCAGGCCATATTGGCTTAGTGGTGGGCAAGTGGACAGTAGCCGTCCTGGGTCGACCAATGGGATGCTACATCACCCGAACGCTGCTTGAAATTCCCGAACACTTTCGGACACTGGATGCGGGCACCACGTTTGACGTAAATACTTCCTTCTTCGGCGATTAGAGCCACCCGCATCGGGTTTAATGAGATGGTTCGGTCTTTTGTCCTGCAATCAAATCAACATATCACGGTAGGGTAAGCGTGCGACGCAAAGGCGAACACCCATGATATATTATAGAGCCGCCTGTACTGTAAAGAATTCCGCCAATAGATTACTATAGCAGCGTAATCATCACCGCTCCACTTGCCTCGACCTTGACTGAAAACTCTCCATCTTTAGCTTTGACAACTTTGGCATCATCCTTTACCCTTGATGGTTTACCTAGGGTCTCATACGAATAAGATACACCGTCAATTGTAATGCCTGTAGTTTCGTGCGCATTTGGTGCCCAGAGCTTGGCTATACGTGCCTGGGTATACCCTTCTGGTGCTGGGAACCGGAATGTTGTTACTGGGCGACACTCGATATGTCCGTCATCTGTCTTTGTGGCATTGTACTCCTTCATATTGAGGAATACAATTCGCGCCAGTTTGTCGTCATCATAGGCGGCATACGCTACATTGACATGGTCATCGAGAGGAAAATTGGCAACCCGCGTTTTGCCTGACGATCCAATAAAGCGCGACACGAAAAGGTTGCCATAGTATGGTGGACGTACGTGAGGTGCAGTGTCATTGACCTGGACAGGCAGCCATGAAGCATACCGGTATGAAGTTCCTTGATGCATGTGGACACGGCGAACATTCTGCTTACTCCATTCAGAAAGGACAAGTCTAGTGCTGTGTATCATACTTACGTTGCTTGCCATGTATAGAGCGAAGTCGACGTTCCAGAGGGTCGCACCGAACACATCAGAGACGGAAACTGCTCCTTGGCCATATATGCTATTGCATTCTCCAAGAACGTAGAATCGGCCCCCATCACGCATGCGTTTGCCGAAATCAAGCGGCCAGTAAGCAGCCTTGATGAGAGTCGAGTGATTCATCAGCGTTGCTGAGCAGAGGCATTTGTTGTGAGCTAGTAAATCCTTTGGTTCTTGCTTATTTATGATGAACTTACATTGTAGCTGGGGTTTGTTTTGGGCCCCGGTTATGTACCTGAAGGACCATTAGCTATTCAGTGTACCATCAATATGTTACCTTAAAAGGCGTGTACATGTGATGAGAGATCTCGCTTATCCACCCATCTCGATCCATGTCCAAGTCGTTCGGGTCAAGCATACGGTAAGGGCTAAAGTCAGCATTGAGGCCCGATAGAGATGGAGCCATGAATCGCAACTCATTGCCATGTTCCTCGTTAATTACCTTAGTGCGGTTCACCCATTCCCTGACAAAATCATCCACGGTCCAATTTGCTGGACGGAGTCTTTGGCTGACGTCCCCATCATTTTCATTGCCTATTTCCCAGTGATGTATTTTGTCATGTTTTACTTGTTTGAAGGTCTCGTTCACACAGGAACGCAAGTTATAGATATAGTCAGAGCCGTTTTTGACAAAGTTCAAATCGAATACAAACTGTGCAGTCTCTTGAAGCTGACTTAACGACTGCCAATATGCAGGGCCAATAGTCATATTTCTGGGCTGATCACGATTGTAAGAATAGTCCCAATTAGACACCAAGGCTTCTAGCTGGCTTGCCACGAAGTGGCTCCTCTCTCTAAAGTTCATCAGGACACGGATCTTCCCAAGTGAGGCGTATCTGGGAATACGTACGCCGTAGCACCACCTATTCTAACAATAGGCAGCTCCCCGGTTTCTTTAGCTAGATTGCTTACGAGATTCTTGGTGAAGGGATTTGGGTTCGTATTATTGCCTAGGTAAGAGATAATTTTAGTGTATGCCAATGAAAGTACCACGCGATTTAGGCAATCGCAGACCTCCAAAATCAGGGAAACTGGACGACTCAATCGATAACGAGAGGAAATTCTTTGGGATCACGTCCGATGCATTGACAGGTGGAATTGCTTCGATCGGTACGTTGAAATCCAAGGCCAGGATGAGAGAGGCGTGGACAAGGACTTTACAAAGAAATGACATCCTGTGTATGGATTTATTGGTATCGACTATACTTGCTTATCATTCGCTTCCTTTGCTTGTTCTTGCCTTCTTACGAGAGAACTACAAGACTCCCGGAATGACTATGTGCGGAGCTTAAGATAAGCACAGATCAATATTTATATCCATATATCACATTTCAGCTTCCAGCAGAGCTTGCTTTCCGCCACATCTAGTCTTCCCGGCATTGTCGACGCTGCACTATGCCGATTATTCACTGCGAAATTACGGAAACGCCTGAGAGTCCCTAGTCGTCAAAAGAGTAAGAATGCGGGGTCCCCGCATTGTCACATTACCTTCCCACCTTGGTAGTGATCACAGCAGGTGTTCGGGATAATGAAGAGCGGTCATCTGTTGACTACTTTATTCTTAGGGAAACAACTAAACAAGAGGCTACCGTCTAAGATACGGCGGCTAAGATTCGCAGGAGCCAGGGCTCCACAGAAATGCCAAACTAAATAGCACAATATCACACGTGTAATGAAGCCCCTGCACTTGATAATCGTAGCGAACCGAGAAGAGCTATCATCGCCTACTTTAACGCCCTCGAATATGTGCACACTTGTACCTATGAAGACGATTGGTGCATAATATGACAGGCCAAAACAGTTAGTGGTGACGCGGGGAACTTGGCCGCAGGCCAACACGCATTTGCTTGGCCGCGGGGCGTTTCGAAGCTAGGGGGTGTTGCACATGCAGATCACAGGTCTAAGACAGATGAGATTTAGTGCAGCATAGGATAAGAACCATCAGCCGGTTGTTATTTGAGTATTCAAGAAGCATGCTTGCGTGGCTGCGAATCATAGCACTGTCGGGCAGTTTGAATAGAGGACTTTGCAATCACAAGAAATCGCAAGCACTCAAGCTAGCACTGCTACTTGCGCCCAACTTTACTTTCTTCAACATGGCCACGGTAACGCAGACACTGCTTCGAAGGGAGATGCCGTATGTTATTGATCCTCAAGACCCTATCACACAGACCATGCTTGTCCGCGACAGACACTCTGCCGTCAGATCCTAACTTGTATACTAGCTGTGCCCTCCTCGAGGAAAGATTTTCGTTGCTGAAGAAATCTATCATTAAGCCTGAAAATAAGGAGCGAGTCATCGAGTCCTATCATAGACTTACGCAGGCTCTAGAAACCGAAAGCGAACGTATTGCCAAACTTGGACCAAAAGCAATTCCTGAAATCAACTTCACGGATATCGAAGAAAACGGCGGCCAGCTTCCTGAAAGCATCGAGTCTGATGTCAGATCAACAGGCTGTCTTATAATTCGAGGTGTTGTGAGCGAAGAACAAGCATCTCAGTGGGAAAAGGAACTGAAGGACTATGTCAAGTCACATCCCGGCGTAGGGGGCTACCCAACACATGATCCACAAAACTTTAGTCTCTTCTGGACAAAACCACAAGTGCAAATTCGCAGTCATAATAACGTGCTGAAGGCAATGAATGCGATATCACAGCTCTGGCATGTCTCAGACGAGAACATTCCGTTCGACTTGTCTTCACAAGTTGCATATGCAGATCGTTTTCGCATTAGGCATCCTACAAAGAGTAAGCACCAACACAAACCAATGCATGCTCTAACTAATAAAACATCTTGTTAGACGAAGAATATACTTTGAAAGCCCATCAAGACAGTGGCGCCATCGAGCGATGGGAAGACCCCTTATACCGAGCATGTTACCAAACAATTTTCGATGGCAAGTGGGAAGACTACGACGCTTGGAACGCCGACTTCAGATCTGAGGCAAAGACTTGTCTCTACTCTGACAAGTCATGCACGGCATTTCGTTCCTTACAGGGCTGGATCAGTCTCTCGCATACAAATACAGGAGAGGGGACTCTTCGCCTCCTACCCGAGCTGAAGATGTCCACCACTTATCAACTACTTCGACCCTACTTCATTCTAGACGAGGAGTTCGACGACATAACGCCACTTTTCCCAGGGGCTGATCCTGGTAAGATTCAATTTCTGCCAACACCAGAGCTCCATCCGCACTTGAGGTTGGAAAAGGCTACAGTAGGAATACCGCCAGTCAAGCCAGGTGACTACGTCTTCTGGCACTGCGACGTTGTCCACGAAGTCGACCGATTCCACCCTGGTGATCTGGATTCATCTGTTAGCTATAATCCTTGCATTCCTCTATGTCCCTACAATCTGGACAGCCTTGTACATCTGCGTCAGGCGTTTCTAGATGCTGTGCCGCCGCGTGACTTCATCAAATATCAGCATGGCGATTTTGAGAATACACATCCTGACCATGGTGCTCGTAAAGAGAACATTCTTTCAGAAGAAGGTCTTCGAGCAATGGGGTTCATCCCATTCGATGAGAATGAGGAGGGTCTGACAGCGGGACAAAAGAATATTCGAAAGCAAGCCAATTTTCGGCTCGGGTTTACGACTGCTTGAGATTACTAGACAAACATACAATGCCGTGGTACGAAAGCAACTTTCAGCCTTCTAAACTTTTCAATCAGATTTTCTCTTGTATCATCTCTGCAAACTTGTGTATCATGTCGTCAAAATATTTCTCACGGTGTACTACCTCAAGTTAGAGTAAATAAAATGTTAGGTTAGACTATCTTCCGTCGCTATTGTTTCAATTCTACCAACCCTTCCAAGACATCAAGTTGCCACGCCAGCCAGCCCAAGAGGCCGCTCGTTCCTGTCTTCCTACAATATCTTCCAATTGAGAAAATAAGTCGAACCAAATACTTACTTATTTCCAATTCTCGTCGTATCATCTTAAGGCTTATTATCTTTGGATCGGCCCTCTGGTTCCGGCCATGCCTCGTGAGTGGTGACTTCTAGGCCACCCTGCGTGACGCCTTTGGTGATATGCAAGTGAGGATCCGCATTGATGTTTGAGATCTCTGTAATCTGAGCACCAATGCCGGTTGCATGATATGAGCGGAAGCTGCGGGCAGGGACATTGTTTTGGAACAGTTCGTCCAGTTCTTCCAAACTGCGTCCTTTCATCTCAGGTACGATGAAGAAGACCCAGAAAACGGCAATGAGGGAGAAACTGCCATAGATGAACCCCACCTTAGCTCCAAGATTACCGGGTTCATTCTGGACAAACGGGTTGATGTAGCTAACCAGGAGCACACAGATAAAACTAATAGTTGTTGCAATACTAAGAGTCTTTTCTCGCAGTTGAGCGGTGGCAGCTTCGGCCGTAGTAATCCAGACGCAAGAACCCCAACCCGCAGTAGACATCATTGCCCAGATAAGTTGGAGAGCCAGCAGGCCCTGGGCAACAGCACCTCCATGAATACCGCCGGGCCACCAGGCCGAGATGCCAGATGTGATCCAGAGTCCAGCCCACATGACAGCAGCAGTTCCAATGAAGAGGGGCCGGCGGCCGATTTTGTCGGGGAGATAGAAACCCATTGTGGCGCCAGCTAGACCCATACATGTTCTAGCAAGCGATGATACGAACACGTTGGTGATTCCAGCTTGCTGCAGAAATATGACCGCGTATGAGCTCATGAAGGCATTACCAGACAGTTGTTGCAGGACCTGAACGCTGGTGGCTATCAGGGTCCTTCGGCCGTTTGTCCCCTTGAAGCAGTCCCAGTATGTAGTGACGTGATGAAACTCTTCTTGTTCTGCAACAGCAGCCTCAGTCAATTTCATCTCTTCATCGACTTCGGCCTCCGTTGCGGCACCCCGTCGGATGTACATGAGCGACTTCTTAGCATCATCATGACGACCCTTGGAAATGAGCCACTTGGGGGATTCGGGGAGAATCCAGTAAATGCCTAGCAGGAGGCAGGGAACAATGATCTGCACGACCATGACTAGGAGGATTAACGACCGTTTCCGAAATATGCTGCATTTGGGGGAGAAAACATACCGAGTCGCCAACCCCATTGGCTGTCTGGCCAGATTTTGTTGGATTGCAGAACAACAATGTGTGCTAATATAACCCCGACGATTTGCCACCACTGATAAAAGCTGATCACGTATTAGCGCCATGCTTGGCTGCCCTGGGGAAGGAAGGCATACTTGATCAAGGATCCTCGAATAGCTGGAGGGCTCAGTTCTGACATGAATATGGGGATATTGTTTGCTTCGAGACCCTATCAACAAGGTTAGTGTTGGTGTTTTAGTGGTGAGCAGAAAGCATGATTACCATCGAGACAGCATTGACCATACGGCCTACCATGATTCCCCAGTAGCTTGGTATGGCGTTTTGCATAATCATACCGATGAAGGCGAGAACAAGAATTGCGAGAACAGTGTTCTTTCGACCGACTCTAGAAATAAAAGGTCCGGCAATCATGCAACCGATAGCCATGCCAGCGTTTCCAGTTCCTGATCCAGCAGAGATCCATGTGGAAGGAAGAACCTTCTTGCCCTTCTCTTCATTCCACACCCCAAATGAGTCAGCAAATTGCTGCTGGGCGAGGACGCTGGACCACCACCCATTATCAAATCCAAAGTTCTTGGTTTGTTAGAGATTGAACGCGAGGACTAGACTTGTCAGGATTATGATACTTACAACAGCACCAATCTATAAGTCGAGTCATTTGTTAACTGTTGAAATTCAAGATCGCGTCCGTCCAGGGGTCCACTCACAGACATGAATGTATAAACCAGAAATAGTCGAGGAGTCAACTCCCTCACCATGCCGATGTCATTGAAGGTGCTCTTAAATCCCATCTTGAATATGCTTGACTCGCGAGGGGCTACAGTTGAATCTGCTGACCAGTCGAAGAAGGTCTGGGATGAACTCGATCCAGAGGGATTGGACAGCGACCGCCACGCGACATTAATAGTGATTCTCTGGACACTACAGAGCAGTGCTGGTGTTGCCAAACATGCGCCAAGGTTGGTGGATGCTTCTCTTAGTTTTGTTGTTATCTATGGCGGCTGGTAGTGGGTGGAGCTGTAGGTGGAGCGGGTCCCCAAGATAAGAGGAAGGGGTAGATGCACCGTTCCTACGGAACAGGTTTCTAGGCTATAAAACTGGGCGATCGGAACATCCGAACGGCGTGAACTTGACATCCGAATTCTTCGATATTTGTCTACGACTCTCGTCGACTGTTCGGCAGTGTCCCTAGGCCGGGGTCGCTTAGATATCGATATTGTTGATTGGCGGGCCGTCAGCTTATCGTTGTATCCACCGAACCCTCTTGGTCGCCTCTCAAGCCATCGATTATCCGTGCTAACAGCCCTTGACCTACCGCCTTGACGGACGGGGCAACGGGCCGCAACAGGAGTATGGATTCCATCCAGCAAGGCCAAGGGCGCAAGTACAAGTCACGGAGTCAACCGCCGTAAGTTTCTGCTTGATCCATGGAGCCCTGGATTCTGCTTGTATAATTCAAGCACAGACTAATGTGCTGTGAAGCTGTGATGCATGTCGAAAGCGCAGGATCGGTTGTATCAAGCTTCCTGGGACTGTCAACTGTAGCCTTTGCCAGGTCCGTCGAGTTGGCTGTACCTATAACTCTATACCAAAACCCAAACGCGGTCGGTCACCAAGCAAAAGATATCCCGCGCCAGTAGTTCCCCCCCAAAAGAACTCCAGGCCATTGATTACGAGCCAATCCAACCAAGACACAACACTTGGAAGTCCAGGTACCACAGCCACAGCATTAACGGAACCGACTAGATGGGTCACGCAGTTTATTGGCCTCAGCGGAGATCAGGATCCCTTCGTTCTGCGACACTGTGCTTTTGACGCAAATTGCTATAGACAAGTCGACTGGGCTTGTCTTCGAGTCAACGAGGATGGCGAGGCTCCAGCACATTTCACTGTAAGTCTCCATGTACTCGGTCTGACCGGATTCATCCGTCCAATCAGCACTCCCATCGTCATGGATGTACCGCTGAGTCAACGCTTCAGGTTGTACCTGATAGTCATTTAGATGCACGGCCGTCATACTATCCTATCCTGGATGTTCAGGCTATCATCAAAGAGAACGACAGTCGCATGCTATTGGCTTACTTGAACGTGGTGCATCCTTCTTTTCCATTGCTAGACTCGCTACCGCTTCCGCAGCAAGAACAGCGAAATCCGGTCCTCCTTGCTGCCATGTGTGTCATGGCAGCACCATTTGCCACAGAATCAACCGACACACTGCGGAAAACATTAAGCTATTATGCGGCTCAAGCCATTCAAATAGAACGTCGACATCCCAAAATAGAAATAGTTGAGGCTGCCCTAATCTTTATTCAGCGACATGCCATTATTCACAGAGCTCCGACTACTCCAGGCTTGTGGGCCGAAATTGGATCCATTGTTGGCATGTGTCATGAGCTGGGTCTCAATGTTAATCCATCCTCTTGGAATATCACAAGTAAACACAGAAATCGCCGGGTTCGACTCTGGTGGGCCGTGTACATTTTCGACAAGTTCTGCTCGTTCAACTTGGGTCGACCTTCATACATTAACGAGGACAATGCCAGCGTGCCGCTACTTTCATTGGAACATTTTGATCAACATGACCCATTTGTACCACAGACCTCGCGCCAGCATTTCATCGCTCTTGCTGTTCTTGCAGTCATCTTATCTAGGCTGCTGTCAACATTTTACTCCCTATCATCTGTTGAGAAATTGCGCCATACAACACCTCAGGATATCCATAAACTTTTTGTGTCTTTTCAGAAGCAACTACTAGACTTCAAAGTTGAGCACATTGATGCTCTACATGCAACAGAAGAGGTAATTGACTCCAGAGGTGAGCTCATTTGACCTTCCAGGGGGATAAACGAGAGCTACTAAGTTGTCTATCCTAGGAACTGTCATTCTTGCATTTCATGCCGTTGAAATTGCTCTTTGCAGAGCCGCCCTTCGAAATCTCTTTCCTCACAGCCCAATGTATTGTTCTGCTGTAAGGCTCTACGCGAAGAGTGCCGTAGAGTCTGTGGTTAGCTTGCTTGGAAGACTGCAACTCAATCAATTACGTGCATACTGGTGGACCCGTACGTCCTTTTTGCCCAGCCTCACAGAGAGAAGAGATGTCCGAATTACACTAACATGAAGTAGCAATCTCTAACACTCATTTCTCTTTGACGGGAAGTTTCATGTTTTTTCTATTATTGACTTCAACGGAAGATAACGATATTGAATACTGGTCTTCGCAAATCAAGGACTACAAACGCTTGCTTGAATTACAAAGCTTTGGATTCAATGTTACTAAGCTAGCTTCGACCAGGATGTCGCTGCTGTGTTCTGTCAACGAAGAGAGTCTTGCGCATAGCCCCTCGAGCATAACTGATTATTCTTCTTCAGAAAGTGCATCTGGATTCTTCGAAGGGGATCTTATGGTAGAGCTAGGTGACAGCATGTCATAGAAGGAGATATTAGAGGAAGCCATAAGCACGAAATACGTATAGGCAAGCTTTAAGTTACGGCTCATAAATGGTTCTCCAATCATGAGCATTCTCCCATGCTGCCGCTACTTGCATGGCCAATAGATCTTCATAATGCCGACCAACAAGTTGCATCCCGACTGGAAAATTAACACACGGGGCTTCTTTAGGACTAGCAAATCCAACTGGAATGGAAATTGCAGGATGGCCTGAGAAATTGAATGTGCTGTGTTTGAAGTGTACCCTAGGGTTCTGGAAACCCTCGCCAAAGGACCCATCTGTTCTGTTGTAAGAGCAGGTGGTAGAACAGGTACTGTGGGCATCACAAGTAAGTGGTATGTTGGGAGACCTTCCGTCATATTGATCCTGCAAAATAGGAGGAATTAGGAGAGATGTCCACAACAGTCTCGGAAAGGTGGCTCACACTTAGCTTCCACAGCAAGTTTTGTGACCGTGCATGAATCATTGGACCGTATATTTGGTCAAGATAGAGCCCTCGAAGATAAAACCCTTTACCATACGGACTCAATGCATTAAATGAGCCTTGAGTAAGCTGCTTTCCTGACTTCAGGATACGGTCTGCCATCATCAGCTGCTTCCGCCCCGTCATGTCAGATAGCATGCCTTGTCTGGTTCCGGCAAATGCAAGGGCGCACATCCATGCAGATGGAACAACTGGATCACCATGCATTGGGATCGAGCACTCTTCCACTTCAGCGCCGAGAGCCTTGAAGCTCTCTGCTGCAAGTCTGACGAGTTTCGTGACTTTCGGGTCTTGGGCTTGAGAAAAAATGCCTCTTTCAGTACGCCAATTCTTTTCCCCTTCAAGGAGGCTTCTTTTGGAAGGTCCAAGAAGCCTTTAACGCCCTGCAAAAAGTTGAAGGATCCTGGCGCAAGCGTTCGTGGAGTGCGGTCATCAATGCCGTCATATCCGGCCAAAACATCCAACATCAGAGCACAATCCGGGACGTTTTGCGTCATTGGGCCAAACAGTAGCTTCCAAACTGATGATGCCAGTGTAAGGTACCAATCCCCAAGTCGACTTCAGCCCAACAATTCCCGAAAAGGATGCTGGACAGCGGATCGGGCCTCCTTGGTCACATCCTACGGACATGTCCACCTCTCCAGTACCAACTAGTCGACCGCTTCCACTACTAGATCCACCACAACTATAGCCATGAGCATATGGGTTATGGCATAGACCTGTTAACGATGTGTCAGAATTTACTCCCATGCAGCCATTCTCGTATGTAGCCTTTCCCTTGATTATAGCCTCAGCATCCAAAAGTCTCGTTACAACGGTAGCGTCAATGGCTGGGGTCCACTCCATCGCTGCGGTTCCATTTGTGCAGCGAACGCCGGCCAAAGCAATATTGTCCTTGAGCGCGACAGTTTTGTCTTTCAGTAAGCTGTTTTTTTTTTTTTTTGGTTTTGTACATATGACGGTAGCCTGCATAGTGCTCAGTCATCATAACCGTTGTGAACGATCTCACCAGAAGTGATAGAGAGAAGCTTACCTTCGTGGCCCAGCCGCCCTCGTTTACATCATGAATGTCCTCATGTGGGTACAGTTCATAGTCTGCCCCTGGAAAATAATCTTGACTTGATGGTAAGCTATTTGTGCTCTTCGATACTGCCTATTCTAAGTTTTGCCATCATGTTCAATAACCTGTTTGGCTGCGGAATCAATTGCGGTCACCAATACACGCCAATCTTCGCGTTCATGTTCCGGAATAGCGATATTTGAAGTGGTCATCAGAGATGCCAGCTCAGCTGATGAAATGAGATTATTTCTAACTTAAAACATTAATTGCCGCACTGACTGTTCATTGGATATGGACACTCACGCGGTGGGGATGTTGACAACTGACATTGTGCATCGAGCGGTACAGGTATTGAAAGAACGAACCAACCAACAATATCTATCAAGATCAGGCTTTCGAATCCTGAGTAATGTTGGCCGTTTCCAGTATCACTTGCACCTACGTTAAGAATCCCCACCTATGCAGCAATGATTTCCAGTATCAGCCCAACGAGCTTGGCCCGCGGCCAATTATTGACTCCACTAGACATGGTTTGGCCTGCAAATGTTCAACGTCCGGCAGGAACCATTCGCTACTTCTACTGTCGTGTTAATCGCCCGCGGGCGCCGATAATCAAGCTTGCACCAGACTTCAACACAACGTAATGTTCCAGTTTTCTCGTATATCAAGACAGAAAGTGGACCATATAGCCCTCAAGAGGCAGGAAATCTAAAGACAATCCTATACTCTTCACCAAATATGTAATGTAACCTAAATTGGTCAAAAGCCATGAGTCGAGCATCGTGGGAACAGAAGGCGGCCGCTCGCCGGAAAGACCTCGCTGCTTCGATTCCAGACGAATGGAAAGTCACATTCCCTTCCCCAAAAGTGCTGCCTGATGTTTCCCAGCATGCATCCATCCGTACCCTACTCACGCCTGAGGAGATTAGCATCACAGAACTCAACACTGGAGACTTGATAAGACAGTTGCAGACGGCAAAGTTAAGCTCTCTAGTGGTGGTCATCGCGTTTTGCAAACGTGCTACACTCGCACACCAAGCCTTGAACTGTGCAACGGAGCTGCTTTTCGATGAGGCACTAAGAACTGCGAAAGATCACGATGAATATCTCAAAACCACTGGCAAGACAAAGGGACCGCTTCACGGCTTACCAATTTCCGTGAAGGACGTGTTCGATCTCAAAGGACACCTCAATAGCTCTGGCTTTGTTTATCGCGTTGAGGAAATTGTCCAGAATGATGCCCTTATTGTCGCAATCATGAAGGAGGCTGGCGCTATTCCTTTCATCAAGACCAATGTCTCCCAAGGGTGCCTCCTGGTAGAGTCCACAAATAACATTTACGGGACGGTCATGAATCCATGGAATCGAAACCTGAGTGCCGGTGGAAGCTCGGGTGGGGAGGGAGCTATTGTCGCTTTTCGTGGGTCTCCAATGGGTCTCGGAACCGATGGTGGTGGATCTCTACGGCTCCCAGCTTCATGGAACGGGGTGTATACTTTGAAGCCAACGTCTGCACGGATTCCCGGGTTTGGTAGGGGTTCTGGATACTCTGACAGCGGTGCTGCAGGATATGGCCCAATAACCAACGATTTGGATAGCATCGCCCTATTCTGCGAGACAGTCTTGGCAAGTCAGCCTTGGTTGAAGACACCCCGGGTCATTCCTATGCCATGGGATCCGGCCGTAAAAGCACCAACCAAAATCAAGCTTGGCTTGCTCCTTGATGACGGGATCGTTCACCTATCACCCCCGGTTCTTCGGTGTTTGAAGGAGTCAGCGGAGATTCTCCGTGCTGCAGGTCATGAAGTTATCGAGCTTGGGCCAGAATGGGCCGAACTACATCGACGGGGTGCAGAAATTGTGTTTCGAATTTACACACAGGAAGGCGGGATTGGTATCCGAGAGTCCTTGGAGAAGTCGGGAGAGCCCCTTGTTCCTCGTGTATGCACTGGGTGGTCAGAGGAACCCCTGTCGCCGATGGGAATTTGGCTTAACCATCGAGCTCGATGGGCGCTGCGTACTCAATATCTCGAAGCATTTCAGGCTCTTGGGCTAGATGCAATCATCAGCGCCCCGATGCCTCACCCAGCTCCTCCTCATGGAGAGTATATTACCAGTGCCATCTCTGCTATGTATAATTGTCTTGACTGGCCTTGTACCACTATTCCACACGGGCGGGTTGATCTCGTGAAGGACCAAGCACCCAAGAAGTGGTATGAGGAAGAACCCTATCCTCCAATACCCAACTTTCCATACGATCGATACGATAAAGATATGAAGAGTTTGTGTATGTAATTTGTCCCCACGATTCACTGTATGCTAACTCTTGTCACAGACACGGGGCCTGAGGTTTTCGAAAACGCACCCCTAGGATTGCAAATTGCGACATTGCCTTACCAGGAGGAATTTTGTTTGGCAGTTTCCAAAGTTATTGATCAGGCTATTAACAACGAGGCACACTCGGAGGCCATTCAAAGCAACGGAATGTGATTCAGATCTAGGTAGTCGGTCGCATGTGTAAACAAGAACAATGAATGGTCAGGTTTTGAAATCGCCCAAGCCTGTGATATTTAAGGGTCAAGGAAATGACAGAACGCGCCTATGACTCGTGCTGACCCTTCTCCGTGTCCATCTCCGTGTTGTGGCATATAAGATCTGCTGAGTTTTCTCACTAGCTGAATGCAGAGCTACATTCATTATTGCAGGATTCTCAACTCTAGATTCTGTGTTCGGGATGCCCGTCCTGTGTCCCTGGCCGAATTCTTTCATTTGTCAAAATTTCTCTCGCTTGTCTATGGTACAGAAGTCCAGCATTGTGCTCGGCTCAACCGTATCGTGATTGGCTTCGACCCCTCGCATCCCCTCCTTCGCCAAGCTGTAGTCGAATCAAAAGTTAAGACTTTATTGGAGGTAACAACGTGGGATGCTTCTGACAGCTGCCCGAATTGTGACTGGTGGGAGTGACCTATCTGCATAGGTCCGATTGAGCCGAGAAAGTGCATGGTTACATTGACGCAGCTTGTTATAGACCCTAAAATCCCTTTGAGTTGTGTTTCTATCCTTGCCTTGCGTTCTCTAACTCTACTGTGATGAACCTGAAAATACGTCAACATGTCCAGTGACAACAATACCAACCAAGAGATTGTAATTTGAATGGTGAATCTCGATCTGTTGGCATTGATATTGATCACTTTTCCAGGCTCCCGACAATTTCGGCCACGATGATGATTCTGCTGTTGGCGTAGTGCGTGGAGCTAGCAATTGTGTACAAGAATAAGCTAACGTCATGATTACCAGTCTATCAACAACACCTCCTTAACGTCCTTACGATCTAGTGTACTAGCATTTCATGAAGAGAATGGAAGGACATACCATGCTTTGAGTGCCGGAAGTAAGAGTTTCTTCGACTTTGAGCAGGTAACTTATTAACATGAGTAGAGTACTTCATTCCAAACGACGAGGTATGTGATCGCTGAAACAGTTCAGCATTTTGCTCATCTCGAGGCAGGAGGAAAGAGATCGTTTAGGTATGTGGCTTTTCGTATCAGAATCGCTACCTCCCTTGTGCCGAGATGAAGTTGACGTACAGTCGCGGTTTGAGAAGTGTTTTCTAACATCTTAATAGACATACATCATCATCTTATGCTGCTAACTCTAGATGATAAACTCGCTCTTTGTCCCAAGAATGACACTGCAAGAAGAGTTTTGGATCTCGGCACTGGTACAGGTAAGGCAAGATGGACTGTGTGACTACCTGAGTTCCTCTGACCGGTTATGATACCTAAGGCATCTGGGCTATTGATTACGGTAAGACCTTTCTTCAATGGCCATGTGCAAACAAATGCTTACAACATGCCAGCGGATGCGCACCCTGAAGCAGAGGTGAATCATCTAACATCTCAAACCCATCGAAATCATACTAAGACATATTAGGTCATTGGAGTAGACCTCAGCCCTATCCAGCCCAGTTTGTTCGTCTTGGTCTCGTAGAGTGCAAGGTCCTAATTGGAACTAACAAAGCGTAGTATACCACCAAATGTACAATTTGAGGTCGACGACCTTGAAAAAGATTGGACTTGGCGTGATAAGTTTGATTTCATCTACGCACGTTCACTAGGAGGTTCATTTGCGGATCATCAAGCCCTAATACAGAAGTGCTTCGAGTCAGTGATATCTTTAGTACTCTGTTAAACACGCTAATATTTCCGAAGCAATCTAGAGCCTGGCGGCTATCTTGAAATGTGGGATATCGGGCTCCCAGTTACCTCTGATGACGGAACTCTGACTGAGGAGCATGCTCTAACGAAGATGAGTCACCTGACAGTCGAAGCCGCAGCGAATTTAGGAAGGCCTATTGATCAAACGGAGGGTTACAAAGAGATGTTTGTCAAAACAGGCTTTGATGATATCCACCAGCATATGTTCAAATGGCCGAGCAACCAGTGGCCCAAGGACAAGAAATATAAGACGCTAGGGCTGTGGAATCTAGCAAACATTGACAGTGGTCTTGAGGGCCTGACGTTGTTTCTATTTACCAGAGGCCTCGGAATGACCAAAGAGGAATGCCTGGTTTACTGCGCTGAAGCAAGAAAGGAAGTCCGAGATCCGAAAATCCATGCATACTGGCCCATGTAAGTTACACTATCTGGACTAAAGCGGCCATGTGAATCATTGACCAGATCTAGGTACGTTTGCTACGGGAGAAAGCCAGATGTAAAAGGCGGAACTTCTGCATGATCAGATATGGGATAGCGATGGTTTAAGAAACCTATCAATACGTATCGGGGAAGGCGCCATGAGATGATGCAATACAAGTGCGAGGTGAAATGCGAACTTTGGGAGAGGCGATTAGTAACTCGTAGCCTCTTAAAACCCATTTTCAATCTGTTGATGAAGATAAGTAACACTTTGACGAGGCTAGCCCTTTCCTTTGAACTTCTCAAGGATCGCGCGCGCTCCAACAAACTCAAACTCGTCCATCGTTTCTGCCCATATAGAATCTATGATTGCTTGGCCTTCCGGAAGGTAAACCAACTGAGTGAATCTAGAGTATGAAGTTTAGGACTTGTCAGAATGAATATACCTGTGGCGCAACTTACGGGTGAATCTCCCAGTCCATGCAGAAGCTCCCATGAGACTCTTTACCCTTCACGACGGCAGCATCAACATATGTCCATGCTCCATCTTCAGGCTTGCGACCGGTCAGGGACTTGTAGACGTCAAGAAAGACGCCGGCACCACCGCTAATGTCTCTGTGCAGACCTGATCCCTTACACATACCCGGCTCGACGAGGTTGACAATGACGTCGTCTGCGTTGAGATATTCAAGCATTCGAACAAAGAACAAGTGACCAAGCATCTTGGAAGTCCAATATCTCTCGACTGGATCCCATGCTTGAACTTTGGTATTGTCAAACGACGCGAGTAGTGGCCGCTTGTCGCGATTCGGAAATTTCGCCCAAAGAGCAACTCCGGAACTGACTATCGTGAGTCGACCGGGATGTCCAGAAGGCGCTTTTGTTTTTGAGATTGGGAGCATTAAAATTGCCAGCAGGAACGTCGAAAGATAGTTCACCTGCATGACTCTTTCATGGCCAGTGGAGCAGAGTCCAAATTCTGGAAGAATGACACCGGCATTCAGGATTGTGATATCGAGCCGCGGAAGATTGGTTTCTGCCCGTCGGCAAAAGTCCTGGATAGACGGGTACGAAGTCATTTCAAGGGGCCAGACGTCAATCTTGGCAGAAGGGTAATCGACGCGTAGCTTTTTGGCAATGGACTCGCCTTTTTCTAGTGATCGCACCGCCAGGATAAGGCATGACAGCTGTAACGATAGCAGATGGCGAGAGCAATGATATCCCAACCCAGAGCTCCCGCCAGTGACAATTGCCACTTTTCCGGATAGATTGGTATCTGCTGGTGCGTGGCGAGGCTTAGTCCGAAACTGTGATTTGATGAAAGACCGCCAGAGACTTGTGGTCGCCTCATGGCTCAGTTGCATCGATTTAGAGGTCATGATGACGACGGCTGCCTTCTATCGTGTAATACGAAAAGGACTACTACTTTTTAAAAGTAGTATGTGAGAGGAGCAAGCCGTCTTGTCAGCTGTATAAATACTGTATTGTTCTAGGAGCTGGTCTTAGGAGGAGAAACCGGAACTTGGTATATATATATGGATCCTACAAGTCTTTTGCCTTGTCTTGTCCGGCACTTACTGGAAATGGATGCATATTGAAATGCTTGGCATTGTAGAGCCGCAAGCATACAGATCTTGATAGCATTGACTAATTGTCCTGTGCTCTGGTGCCTCTCGTCAAGCCAATGATCTTGTTGTTCGACTGACTCGGGGAACCCCCACAAAGTCCCACCGCCATACGCTGTTCCGAGTTAGGAAACCAATTGAAATCTTGGCATTGGTCTGTGGCGCACACGCTAACTCATCGTAGCGAGACTCGTGTCATTGTGCCAATTCAAACACTTCGGGGCCCGGAATGCGAAATGTTTTGCAAACTCTCCCTTCAATTTCGGTTCGGGACGAGGATGACGCTATTAACGCACATCCTTCGTTTGTTATTCCCAGCCAGCAACATGTGACGTGTAACATGGCCTGCCCAGATTTTGGATCGCCTGGAATGCCGAAAAGAGAGAGAGCTCTTGGCCTTGGCCTTGGCGCGCCAGCTCCAACTCCTCGTCTCGGCCCTGACGCTTTTATCATTGCCACCGGACGAGACAGCATCACCCCCGATGCCCAAGCCAGGAAATTCATCCGCCATCATGTCATGAAAGGAAAGAATAAGGTCAAGAAGAACAAAAAGTCGAGAATCAATGTGCAGCAACAATCTGCCGCATATGGGTCGTGGATAAGTTCTGAAGGCGGCCACGCTGACAAGACGCAGCTCGTTGCGACAGGTCCGTGGCAAGCAACTCTGATCCCTTCGCCGGAGTTCCGGTTGGATGGTTCGGACAGCCCTTTTATGGGATGTGCGGTCGAGATGGGACCGCAAACGCTGCAGATCGTCCACAATTGTAAGGATCAAGTACTTTTTGCCACTTACAACGCCGAAAATGCGTTAAGTCTCCCATGTTTAGCTTCTCGTTACCTTTCGCTACAGATGCTAACGCAGCATATGATAACAGTTATTACTGTTATGAAGAAAGCGATGTATCCCATCGATCACTGTCTAGATTTGAGCAAAGAGGATGATCGCTGGTTCGACGACTTGAAACAAGATCCCGCATACAGTCATACCATGCTGTACATTTCCCAGGCTTATTTCGACCTCTCCAGAAGTCAAATATTTGGGACTTCGGCCATTGCTCGCATGAATGATGCCATAGTCATGCTACGAAAAAAGCTGGCAGAGGCGAATTTGATAGTTACCGACTCTATTGTTCTCACAGTCCTGGCGTTAGCTATGATGTCGCAAACTGTTGACGATGTTGAAACTACGGACAAGCACATGCATGGTCTTCATCAATTAATTGAGATCCGGGGCGGCTTGAAGAGTCTCGACCATAAGCGTTTATTGCAGGTGAAATGTTGCAGGTCTGTATTCCGTTATCCCGTGCAGTCGACTTCCATTGACGTATCTTGCCCATAGAATCGATTTAGGATTTGCCCTTAAGACTGGTAATAGGCCCTTGTTCTTTTCCAACAATGACATCTCATGGAAGACATTCCTCTTGAATTCTCGAAAGATGCCCGCAAAACCTGCAGTGCATGCGGTATACGGAGGTCATGGTATTCAAGATATCAGATTGGTCAACGTTTGGCTCGATTTTCACGAGCTGGCAACGGCATTGAACCTTGCCCACCAAACACAGCGCAAACTCTTGCCAGATATTTTCCAAGAGGCACTGATTTCGATACAATATCGATTGCAGCATCTAGCATACGATGCTCGTGAAAGGCATGAAGTACTGCGGCTCGCCCTACTTGCTCTTTCAACAACAATCTTCCATGACACGAATGGGGTCAAATTCATTTTGCACTATCGGCCCTTGGCTGAGCGGTTTAAGACAGCTCTCCTATCATTGGTGCAGCACAGTAATGAAGAGTTGCCAGCATTTATCCTCTGGTTGGCATATGTTGGGAGGATATCAGTGCTCAATCCGCCAGCCCACTACCACTGGCTGAAGGATTGCGTTATCAAACAGACCTTGGCATTGAATTTAAGATCTTGGGCTGAGACTAGACACGTTCTGAAGACCTTTATATGGATAGATATGGTCAACGATCAAGCTGGGGAGCGTGTTTTCGACGTTGAGCATACCTCTAGCAACACACGAACCATGAATTGGTCAACTTCAAGACCGAGTACACGCAGTTAGCATGGGGAATGCGACGGTTTCATACGTTCAGAACATAGCGGAGCTGTGTTGATATTGTTATCTCCAGGAAGAAAAAGTGTCAACAAGAAATGCTACCCATCAATATTATACAGTGAGCCATTAGACTGAAAGCCAGCTAGGAATATTGGACGAGGCATGATATCTAGTCTGAAGACCATTTTGACGGCATCTACACATTAAAACATACGGAATCCGGCAACGTCAAAGGTGGTGCAGCATGTTTGGCTCCTTAATTGGGCTTGATCGACATTTAGCGCTTCCCAAGACCTCAATTGGGCAAAATTTCATGACTGCGTTTCTCGTCGCCAAGCTGAAGACAGGGGTTTGATGAACTTTTCAGCTCCCCTGAACTCCTCGTAGCGTAGCGATTCTGCTAGAGCGACTGCTAGAAATCGATAGTAACAACCCAAACTCGCCATTAGAAGGTTACGAAAAAGTTCGAACCCACTCTTGCTTGATTGAGTCTCCTGGGTGATCGAAGACTGAAGGAACTGAATTAAAATGGCCTTCACCGCATTCCCGGAGAGAATATTGCAAGAGCTCCGAGAAGTGTACCTCGTCCTCCATCAATTGCAACGTTTTGCGGCTTTTAACAGGTGTGCTGATCTCGCTTCATCATGGCGCGTCTCTCAGGCTGCATCGCGACTCTTGCATTTGCTCTCCAAGCCGTTGGAAGTGCAGTCTCGGAATCGTCGACTGCGTTGCTTCACGGTCGTGGCGTTTGCCCAATCTCAACATGCCACCAACTAGCACCTCGGCCGCCCAAGGATGATCCATGGTATATGACCCCGCCAACAGAACTCGATGCTGCGGCACCAGGGAGCATCGTGCGGATTCGAAAGGCGCCGGGAAACTTGACGGCCGCTGTCACTAACAGCTCTGAGGCTTTCAATATTCTCTACCGCACTACAGATAGTCGTTACGAGCCCACCTGGGCAGTCGCAACACTCTTCGTGCCTATCGCCCCGGCGACAGCTTCAATATTACTCTCTTATCAGATTGCATACGATTCAGTTGACGTCAATGGGAGTCCTTCCTACACCCTCTACACCGGCAGCGAGCAGCCCGATATTGAATGGGCACTGGGCCGCGGACGGCATGTACTAACAGGCGACTATGAAGGTCCCCTGGCCTCTTTCACTGCTGGTGTTATGTCCGGTCATGCTGTACTAGATGGTGTTCGGGCTGTACTCTCCTCTGATTGCAAGGGGGCGTTGGGGTTCTCAGATTCAGTTCGGTATGCCTTGTGGGGATACTCAGGAGGTGCGTTGGCGAGCGAATGGGCCACTGAGCTCCAAGTTCAGTATGCCCCAGAGCTATCATTCAGTGCAGCTGCTCTTGGTGGATTGACGCCAAACGTCACGAACATCCTCAGTCTCGTCGATGATACAGTTAGTGCGTCTTTGATTCCTGGCTGGTTACTGGGTGTGACCAGCCAGTTCCCCGATGCGCGGGAGTATCTCATCAGTGTGCTCAAGAAGGATGGTCCCTACAATGCCAGCACCTTCCTCGGGTTTGCTGACTCAACTTCGTCTGCCGCCACTTTTGTTAACCAGGAAATGGGCAAATATTTTGTGCATGGGCTTGCAGATCTAGAGGCACCTCTAATCAAGCGCGTAACGTATAGTGACGGCATAATGGGCTACCACGGCGTTCCTCAGATGCCTGTCTATGCTTACAAGGCTATACATGACGAGCTAAGTGCCGGTGTCGATACAGACAAGCTGATTGAGAGGTATTGCGAGGTGGGCGCCTCAATTTACTATACGAGGAATACTGTAGGCGATCATGTTGGCGAGTACGTTGCTGGTGACCCGAGAGCACGGGCGTGGCTGGTCTCGGTCATGGAGCAAGGACACGTCGAGGTTGGATGTCGGATCGAGACCATTACTGATCCAGCTTCTTAGGAAGGTCTTGATGAACAGAACTTACTGCTGCTTATATGTCGTTGTTCGCCATTTTTCCATGAAAGGTTAAATCAAACGTGATGCGTTACACGGTAATGTTACGATCTCTAAATCCCCCTTAGCTCCAGATATTTGAAGATTATAGTCCAACCACGACATTTCCATCCGATTCGCTATATCCTTACGTACCTGGACAAGAGGTCTTCCAACTTTGTCTGCTGTCCACCCAAGAGCCGCCGTGAAAGTGGCCAGACTCAATCCAGACAAGCCACCGCTGATGTTTGCCCGCGGCCACATTCCTAGAGACTATGTCAGCGAGTGCATTGTCAGATCTTGGGCAGTCAAAAGCAATAAACATTATGGTGTGCGCCTACGAGTTGAACTCCGTCAGCTGCGAGACGGTGGGAGAAACCTCACTTCTGCAACCAATATGCATCAACTTGCCATTATTGGCGCTTGACAGGGTTGAAAAGAACGCGTAGCCTGCGGGTCTAGTATAACCGTTCTTGGGGGACGGGCACAAAGCATCCGCGGTGATAAGTGATTGGGCAGTGCCCCGGATGCCATATCCTGGTTGGGGTGCCTGAACCCGGTCGATGGGGCAAAACTTGGGGGAGCTGAAATGATCAGTAACTTTTTGACCGCCGCAGCCATGATAAGCTCATTGCACCTCCTATACCATCTACACTTGAGCCTCCTTCTATTCTAACTCATATAAGTAGTTCCTTTATTGAAAACTGTTGCTACTCGATTAGTATTGCCCCTACCATGATCAGCTCAATAATGTGTCCCGGGCTGGATCCCTGAACAGCTACAATATGGGGACGATGGATGGTTTGGGGGGACCCCTAGTATAAAACAATAGGCGCGGGATGTGCCTAGCTCTCGCCACTTTTTGATGCACTAGACGGGTACTTCGTCGTGGGGTGTCTATCTGTTGGAGAAAGAAACGCCAGCCCTTATCTTCAACTTTCTTCTCCAACGCTCATCGCACTTCTTCGCTTCGCTGTGAACACGGCTAGACCACCCTTGGCGTACAATGATGGCGATCTTTGAATGGGGCAGAAATCATTTGAAACAAAGTAATGCAGTCCTGTTATCAAGTGCTGTAATCGTTTGCTTTCTCCTGTTTCGAGCAGCCATTACTGTTCGGCAATTCTACCGGCTTCGGCACATCAAGGGCCCTGCAATCGCGGGTTTCTCCAAGTTGTGGTTAGTCAGCAAGGTCGCTGGTGATCGAGCACATCTGGATTACTATGACGTCTGTCAGAAGTATGGTAAGTGCTGGGCGTCCGCACTCAAAGCATCGTCGTCTTACTGTCGGACCTTCCAGGACCAATCGCTCGGGTTAGCCCCGTGGATGTAGTGACGAGTGATCCCGACCTAGTGAAACATTATCTCAGCGTGCGTGGAGGATATCGACGGTCAGATTGGTATCATGGCATGCGCTTCGACCCAAGCAAGGACAACTGTCTATCGACCCGAGATGAAGATCGGCATGCCGAATTGAGATCCAAGATGGCGATGGGTTACTCGGGTCGTGAAGTAGAAGGCCTGGAGCGGAAGATTGATGATATCGTCTTGACCTTAATCCACCTACTCGAGACCAAGTACCTCACCAAGCCATTTGATCTCGCACGAAAGGCACAATATTTTACTCTGGACGCAATCTCCACTGTCGCATATGGCCAGCCCTTTGGGTTTATCACTACTGATAGCGATTGTTACGACTACATTAAGATGACTGAGGAAACGGTGCCAACAATTATGGTAACAACGGTACTCCCATGGCTCCTTGAAATGCTCAAATCACCAATCTTCAAAAGTCTATTGCCATCCGAGAAGGATCGTATAGGCTTTGGAAAAGTGATGGGTATCGCAAAGAAGAAAGCCTCAGAGCGCTTTGGAGAAGACCGAAAGGTTCAGAAGGACATGTTGGGATCATTCGTCGCTCATGGTCTCACAGAGGAGGAAGCAGGCTCCGAGATTCTACTCCAAATCATAGCTGGTTCCGATACTACAGCGACAGCAATCCGAGCAACAATGTTGCATGTTCTTACCAATACGCGTGTCATCAGTACTCTCCGGGAAGAGATCACCGCGACAAGACCATCATGGCCGGTCATCGCAGATGCTGAAGCACGGACCATGCCTTATTTACAGGCTATCATAAAAGAGGGCCTTCGCATTTTCCCTCCCGTTGCAGGTCTCATGTCGAAAGATGTTCCCAAGGGTGGTGATACATACAAGGGTATTTACTTTCCTGAAGGGACGAAGCTCGGCTACTGTGCCTGGGGCATTTTTAGACGACCCGATATTTGGGGCGCTGATGCAGCCGAATTCAGACCAGAAAGGTGGTTGGAAGCGAACGCAAATAAATTAAGAGAGATGGACTCCGCCCTCGATGTTGTCTTCAGTTATGGGCGATGGCAGTGCCTTGGGAAGTCTGTCGCACAAATCGAATTGAACAAGATTTTTGTTGAGGTAAGTCTACCCTATAATGTTACTGCAGACAGCCGTCGCTCATCGTTCCCACAAGTTATTCCGCCGTTTCGATTTCGTGATTGTCGACCCAACATATCCATGGAAGTCAAGGTGTGCAGGTCTTTTTATGCAATCAGAGTTTTGGGTAAGAGCATATAAGCGAGGGACTTGAATGGGTCGTGAAAGCTAGGTCGTACCTATACTGAAAGTCAAGGTGAGGGATATCTCAGATAAGCTATCAAAGCCTCTTTACTTGCCTCAGACGTAAGCTTGGGCCGCAGAATGTGCCACTTCTCACGAGGAATACTCTCCAAGCAGGGTCCAAATGATCTAGCCATGGATAGTTTAAAGTTGTCATATTCCGCGTAAGGCTATTGATTCGCCAAGATCCACCTACTCGGGGGTCAATCATGTACGACATTTTCTCAAACAAGTCTCAGGTGTCGCTCGAGCCGTGTTCGGTTTTTTAAATAGGGCGTCGTTTCTTCACCGCTCCGAGCACTACTATGGCGAAGACTCAACTAGAAAGCAAAACAAGAGGTTGCGAGGTGGCAAGTATCAAGCCTCCAAGCCAAGCGGTCACGGCATGACACCCTCTGAGACAATGTATCAGTGGCGGTGCCGGGAGATGATAGACTTGCTGACTTGCTCTTGTATGGATATCGCGGCTGGCTGGGTGGAGGCTGGGTGTGGTGTCGCGGAACATGGCCTAGCATTAAGCAGAAACTGTGTCTTACAATATGTTCCGTTGAAAAGTGAGTTCTGAGTCTGGGCATTCCTTGTGTAGTACCAGCCAATCATATGAATGATCGCAAGTGTTTCGGACCGATAATATGCACTCACGATCAGTTCGATCCTAGAACATTCACCCATCAATCGTGTCCTCATCTGTAAGCTTGATATGCGGCCTAGAATTACCATATCAAGTGTATTTCGATAATTTCTGAAGTCACTGTTAATACTCCAATGCTTCAATGATAGGAAGGTCGATCACGACCACAATCGTACGACTTTATATGCCCTTGAGAGGGCCTCTTGGGAAGTTTCCATCCATAGATCGTTCCTATGACGCTCAAGCAGACATTGCCTAGCTTAGCCCAACGGTTTCCCCGCGAAAAGCCTTCATTCCGCCCTTCCGCTAGACTTGGTGAAACTAGCGGCAGTTGTGGGATCAAGATGATTGCTAGTGCCAAGTATGACGGGTTCAAGAGCCTCTCAGAGTGGCGAGATAGCATGTAACTAGCTCACAGTGAGACATATCCTAAACCACCGGTCAGAAGCACTATACCTGAAATAGGATATCAGCCCTTTTGAGGAGGCTGGTTCTGAATTGAAAAATCCCTACATATCCATACAAATCGCCGTTGAATTAAGTCGTGGTTATCTCTCTCAATTCAACGCAGAGCTACTTGCACCATCAAGATCTAGACACCAAAGACATTATGAAATCACTCCTTCACCAAATTATTATTCCTCTCGCCGTTGCTACGTTCTTCATCCATGTCTCGGCATCCAAAGCCGCGCTGAAGGGCACTTTAAAGTTCACAGGCTTGAAAAAGTTGGACAACTTGCTACCGGGAATAGTCAGTAGCGACGCTCCTGAGCTTGTATCCCTTCTAGCGACACGAGATATACCTGACCCATGGATTCTAAAAAGACAAGGAGGGCAGTGTCCTCCAGCATATCCGATATTGGTATGTTATTGGCTTTTATAGTTCACACAACGGAGACTAACACCAATATGGTAGTGCCCGGATGGTATTCACTGTACATCACAGGACCTTTCCG
Organism: Phaeoacremonium minimum UCRPA7; assembly: GCF_000392275.1. Classification (NCBI taxonomy): domain Eukaryota; kingdom Fungi; phylum Ascomycota; class Sordariomycetes; order Togniniales; family Togniniaceae; genus Phaeoacremonium; species Phaeoacremonium minimum. The sequence continues at coordinate 68,168 of NW_006921292.1, read as the reverse complement.
TTTGCTGTGAGGATGGTGTCCATGCATGTGGAACGGGAGGCTCCTGTTGCAATAACGGGTATGTAAAGAAGCCACTACCGTGTCGCATGTTAACTCTTACCTCACACATCATATAGAACACATTGCACGCCGGCCGGCGGTTTTTGCTGCGGCAATACTGCTTGCAACGCTGGGGACACTTGCTGTCCTATCGGTTGCGCTCCTGCTGGAAGTACCTGCTGCGGCTCTTCGTACTACTGCAACGAGGGCGAGTCGTGCTGCGGAGCAGGTTGTACATTTGTCGACTACACGTGTTGCGGAACAAATAACCAGTGCTCGCTAGACGAACAGTGCTGTGAGGGAGACCCAGGAGGTTGTGCACCTGTGGATGCGACTTGTTGCGGGCCTGAGTTCTACTGTGATAGTGGCACCTTGTGTTGCGTCGACGAAGATGGAGAGTACTATTGCACCTACGGTCCAACCTGCGATAGTTAATCTGCTCGAAACTAAGCTCTCTTCGAGAGTATTCAAAGTCCTTTCAATATCATAATATCAATATCCGACAGTGATACGCTACGTACAGATATTCGAAGTATTCCTCTTTTGATCAACTGCAGTGAGGAACACGATGCTGGCTCTGTGAGCCCTCACATTCCTTTATCTGAAGAAACGTCTCTCGCGGTGCATCTCCACCACCAAACTTCCAGTCTTTCCTGCAATCGGGTACATCTTTTGTTAATGCTTCACATGTCGCACCTCGATGATTTGTGACTCTAGTTAATGTATGCGATTAACAAGGCATGTTTGTAGTATGCACAAAGTGTGTCAACTGATACACTCGTCCCCTTCCCTTTTCGGAAAGAGTAAGTCTTGGCATTGACGATGCCGTGCCCAGACTAGTCCGGTTAATTAGCCCTGCTTTAGATGCCGTTCTAGATGGACAGGTCGATGGACATTGGCCGGATCACTTCCACCATGTTGATGTTTACTCATCCAACAAAATGAACAAAAACTATGTATCAATCACTCCAGGAAAGTTTCCGATGCTGACAAATGCGGATCGAGTCCGTCCACTGTTGAAAGAACTGTGCCAAGACATCTCATCCTTCAACCACATGCCAGGTCTACGCTTAATGGACTTCACCTGATCACCTTCCCAGCATGTCCCTCAACACACCGCGACATTTCCAATTCGTCGATTTTTCCCCTTCCACGGATGGCTCATCTGCCAGCCAGCGACAAAAGATATACTCACATGTCGCCCGCGATAGGCATGCACGTGCACGACGCCTACGCATAACTGACTATCAGCGGGCCAAAGAGCAACCTCAAAGTGATCCTTCGATTTCTAAAGAGGTTGAGATGAGAGATGGCCGCGGATATCGGAGTACGAAGAATTCCAGAGGACTAAGCATTAACATGGAGGTGGCCACGTTGCCCAGCCCTGTAGGATTGTTGTCATCAGATCGCAGGGACCCTTTTGAAAGTATGAGTAGTCCTCTGATGCCAGCTGAACATTTCTTACTTGACCATTGTAGGTGACTATCTGTCAATGAGAGATGTTGGTCCCGAAACATGGGCAATTAACGTTGCGCAGACGTAAGAGCAGTCATCCCATATCTGACTGTCCACTGCCCCATACAGAATCTGGCCGAGCAATATCATGACTCTATGATTAGTGAGTGGGTACGGCTTGCTTTTACCGATACAGGGTTTCGAAGCGGTATCTTCCTTGCTGCATGCCGCCACCTATCTCTGTACCATCTTCAACAGGAGAAGTTTGTGAGACTTGCCGTTCAGTACAAAGTTGCATGTCTCCACACTCTGAATGAAGCACTTGCTGCAGAGGTGCTTATCATCAGCGATGTTGTTGTGGCCAAGGTGATGGCATTAGCTTTCGATGAGGTATGAATCATCCGCGTTTAATGTTCCAGGGAATTCTTTCGTTTATTTACTGGTACAATCCATAGATATCTCTGGGCAATCTCGATATGATTAGACAACACATCAGAGGAGCAGTCATACTGGTAAACATGAAGGGTGGTGTGGAGACTTTGGGACTCAATGGGTTTTTAAAGCATCTTCTGCAAAGATTTGTCAATGACAAGCAGCTGTTAAGTAGAAATGCAAAGTTACCTTGCGGTCGGGCCTTCAGAACAAAATAAATTGCGTGTGGAACAGCTATTTACCGAAGAAACCGTGCAACTACCCTTTTAGGATACATGTCGGAACGTTGCGTCCACGAGCAACACATTCAGCTTATCAACTGTGTCTACAAATATGTTCGTATCGTGATTAGTTTGTACCGTGAGCTTTTCCCTTGCCAAGCATTACTTTTTCCATTTTGGGTATGTTTAAGACATGTGTCCGTCAAATCATTAGCAATTTCACTAGCCATGTCTAAGATCAACTCAAGCCGAGTAACGCCAGATCGGATTATCTAGGCTACTTAGAAGCCTTCCCCCTAGGCATCTGGATTTGTCATAATTGGCCCCGAGGGCCGAACGCCCCAGGGAACTCTCATAGTCAAAACTGTTTGATACAAGAACGCATTCAGAAGATGACTGATGATGAAACGCTATTTTTCCATTCCCGAACTCTGCTCCATGTATATGGATATATATATATATATATATATATATGAATCAATTCTCCAAGATGTTCATTTCATGCTTCATCATTGCACTCATCAATTTGTGAAGATTTTTGTTGTAGTACGCCGCAGAATATCATCATGACTACTCCAAACCTCGCGATTCCCAAAGGATCTCTGGTCCTCGTCACGGGCGTGACTGGTTTCGTCGCATCACATATAACAAGGGAATTCTTGGAACGTGGCTATAGGGTACGAGGCACTGTCAGAGACGTAACTAAAGCATCTTGGCTGGTCACCGATGTCTTCAAAGCATACGCAGAAGCTCTTGAACTAGTCGTGGTTCGTGACCTTGGTGCCGAGAATGCATTTGACGAAGCGGTCAAGGGGGTGCAGGCTATTGTTCACGTCGCCTCAATTGTCAGCTTTGACCCAGATCCAAACCGCGTCATCCCACAGGCCGTTGCCGGAACCTCCTCAATCTTAAAAGCGGCCCTCAATGAACCGTCCATACAACGATTCGTATACACCAGCTCGCTCGTTGCTGAAGCAATGCTTGTGCCGGGCAACAAGACTTTTGTTGATGCTGACACATGGAATGACACTGCAGTTGAGCTCGCCTGGGCGCCTCCCCCATACGATGTATCCCGTAGCATGGTTGTGTATATGGCCAGTAAGGTGTCTGCGGAGAAGGAAGTGTGGAAATTCTCCGAGGCTTTCAAATCAAACTTCGCAATCAATGTTGTCAACCCATCAATGATTTTCGGTCAACCTCTGAATAGGAACCATGTGGAGAGCAAAGGTGCTTGGTTGAAAACCCTCTGGGATGGCAACATCAACGCACTACTTAGAATTCCTGCATGTGAGTCTTCCAGATAAATGCCTGCAGGTTCCCGTAGGACCTTCCCCACTGACCTGATCACGACAGCATACATTATTGACGTCAAAGACGTGGCAACGCTCCACGTGGCGGCGGTCCTTGACCCGGATCTCAAGGACGCACGTATTCAGGCATGGGGTCGGGGCTTCAACTGGAATGACTTGCTTGCAATCCTCCGACAGTTAAAACCCGACCGTGAATTTATTCAAGACTTTCCAAATCCTCAGCACCTCGAGCTATCAACAGACTTCAAACAGTCGCTTGCTTTGCTCCAGAAATGGGGGCAGCAAGATGGATGGAAGCCTTTGGCAGAGACAATCGCAGATAATCTAGAACTGCTCGAATAAGTCATTCGGATGAGGTCACGCCAACTTTAGGACTAGTAATATAAATATAGAAAACAACCTGACGGAGATGCAAGCCATCTAAACTCCATCCTAATGAGACATTCTATTCCCGGTTTAGAAGGTGGATGTCTCTATCGTAACGGCAACTTAGCACCTAACCACCTTGTTTGGCCTAAGGTCTGCTAGCAATTGTTATGGGCTGTCAGCCCACCAAAGGTTTCGAATTCTGGAGAGCAACAGTAGTAAAATCCTCGATTTCTTCGACAATCTTGCTAAGGGCGTTAACGGTGCAGAGCAACGCGCGACGTCCTCTAGCAAGGATCATCATTCGCTGTAAGTAACAAATCGCGGATCTTTAGACTCTGAAGAATGGGTTCATTTATATTAGGACAGGATGCAGATTGCGCGCCGCTGCCCCCGCGCGATGTCTTGCTCAGCGTGCGTACAGGCAAAAGCCGTCAGTTTGGAAACGCCAACTTCCGGACTGCGATCCACAAACGGGCCCGAGAGGGGAAGCTTAATGTGACAACATTGGGCATTGTAGGAGATGAGCAGACTTTCGAGAGCCATGGTGGTCCCGACAAAGCCCTACATCAATATTGTTCCAGCCACTACAAGATATGGAATGCTGAACTGCCCGACCGGGCGCATCTGTTCAAGATCGGCGGGTTCGGCGAGAACTTGTCGACGGCGCATATGTCGGAGGGAAATGTCTGCATCGGAGACATCTATCGCATAGGTCTTTCGCTTATAGTGCAAGTCACCCAGCCAAGGCAGCCCTGCTACAAGCTCAATCATCGCTTCGAACACAAAAAGGCATCATCATTGTCCCAGTCATCTGGTCGCACCGGTTGGTATCTCAGGGTTCTCGTACCTGGCCAGATCGAGCAAGGGGATGATATCGAACTCATTGAACGAATTCACCCCCAGTGGCCGTTATCTAGGGTGCAAAAGTATCTCTATCATGACCGAGATAACGTTGCGGCAATGGCCGAGCTCGTCGGTCTGGCCGCTCTTGCAGATGAGATGCGTGATGTATTCAAGAACAGGCTCTCTCGCGGCACTGAAGACATGACTGGTCGTCTCGATGACCAGACTTCCGTTGTCTGGAAGTCTTACAGGCTTGCTGCTAAAGTTCAACTGACATCGCGAATAAGCCAATTTATTTTCGAGAAGGCTCAAGGTGACGACGACGATGTCGGCAATAACTACATTGCCCGTTTCCAACACGTACGTCTGCGGTTCGGTCCAGATTTGAGCTTCACCCGCGCGTACTCTGTTGTCTCCGGGGATATGACCCGATTTGAGCTAGGCATCGCAAAGGATGATAAATCGCGGGGAGGATCCGCTTATCTCCATGACGAGATGAAAATTGATGCCATCGTCAAAGTCGCCAAGGGCCACGCCCCCGACGTTATCCCAGTCGCTACCAATGAACCATCTCCTCGCAAACTGAAGCACATTTTCATCATTGGTGGGATTGGAATCACCGCATTTCTTGCCGAAATTAAAAGACTTTCGAACTCGGGCTCAAGTCTAGAAGTCCACTATGCGGTGCGTTCGATTGCGGATGCGGTTTATTTGGATCAACTCCCAGCAGAGTGCACTACAGTCTACGCGAGGAGCGAATACAGTCGATTAGATGTTACCCGCATCATTCCTAAGCCTCATGTTCAAGGAAGTCCTGTTTGCATCGTGTACTGCTGTGGGTCTTCCTCGCTCCTCAAGAGCTGCCGAGACTGGACAACAACGATTGACTATCCTGTAAGCAAGACTCATTTTGAAGAGTTTGGCGATTCCACGACGGGCACAGGAGATCCATTCGAAGTAGAAATCAAATCTACAAGGCAAGTTTTCCATGTGCCACGTGAGGAGTCGCTCTTAAGCGTTCTACTTGATGCAGGTCTTGAAATCGACTCGTCATGTCTCGTCGGAAATTGTGGGACTTGTATGGTAGATTACTGCAAGGGCGAGATCTCGCATCGGGGGACAGCGTTAGGGGCGGAACAGAAAACCAAATCCTTGCTTGCTTGCGTCAGCCGCGGCAAAGGGAGAGTCATCTTGGACTACTAGTTGCTTGACCGTTAGCATTTATTATGGGCTTAGGCAAATTATCTCCGTTTATAAGCTTTTTGGTCATTGAATGAATAGATGCCATGTCAATAACTACTCGTAATGTCGAAGTCAAGCGAGTCACCTTCTCTTAAACAATCACCAACAGGGATTGCGCATCCCTATTACTGACAAGATGGGGCATCGACCATGTCGTGACGACGAAGTTATTGTGAAGAGGATCCAAATATTGATCAAGGTTTATTTGAAAGCCTAAAGGGATACAACCGAGGATAATCATAGGATGTGCAGTTTACAATTTACTCAAAACTCCCATAATTCTAATCCAGTGAATGTATATGGAGACTTGGTTTTCTTGACAGCGCCAAATGATATGTGGTCTCTCTTATCTAGGACATTCTTATCAGGTACCTATACTCACGCATAATTTTAGACTCCGTCTTCTTTCTTCATCAGACTCAACTGGACTGGTTGTAATACGTCGCCGTCTCCTGTTACCAGTAGCAAGGCAAGCACATCCAACTTTCAGGAAAAGGCAATATCAATTGGGCTTAGTCAGATGCCTACGTTCGTCAAGCATCTATTTGAAGGACTTTCATGCTTATAGGTGATATCAATGTTCTCAGGTAAAGCAATTTCATAATTCGTAGTCTCAGGCTGCGTTCGTTCATCTGTATAGATACTGAAATATGTCTGACCATATGAGTAGACACTAAGTCCTCCACCAAGACGCCAATCGGCACATCGCCCATGTATATCCAGTTCGAAACGACAAGCATGTCTTCGAGAATCACGAAATTTGAAGGTTTAACCCTCAACAATCGATTATAAAATGCTGCGATTGGAAAAGACCGAACACGGTAACCCGCCCTAAAGCATTGTCCACATCGTTGTTTGAACCCCCAGATCTGTTGTTCTCTGTCCTAACGAGTAGCATACATCCCTCTAGATGATGCAAAAGTCGCATGGTATCGGGCATGGGATGCAGAAACAGAATCTGCCGGGGCACATCCCGCTGCGGTCGCCGCCACGCAACCCTAAAGCATTCTCTGGCGACTCAGCGTGGGGCTGTTGGGGATCTGACCAAAGTATATTAGACTGGGAATTCAGATTTGACGACTGACAATTGAAGGACTCATTGCATTGCATACCCATGGCTTGAGAAGCAGTCGGTTGCGTGCTCTGGATGGGTTGAGAAGCGTGGCTCTCATTTGTACCCGAGGCGTCTGAGATTTGAGGCTGTGAGGGGGACATGTTGCGGCTGAAATCTCAGATTGAAACCGATAAACGAATGGGCTGGTCGATAGATCAGATGGGATGTTTCCTTTGCAAAGATCAAAGCGATGTCTCGAGAGAAGATCCTCGAGAAGGCCGCGCGTAATCGCAGCAAGAGATCCAGTGACGAGGGCGGTGTGTGGGCAGTATTCCCGCTTGTTTGGATGACGTCATCAGCTTTACACTACGGCCTGATTCCGCCGCCCGCTTGACAGTTACATTAAACAAACAGGACAGACAAACAAGAGAGCAGGGCAGAGACAAGGGTTACTAACCTCGAAGCTGGTAAGCCGCAAGAAGTACCCCTTCATCCAAATGTATTTCTCGCTCTACTAATCAGTCGTTGTCTTGCAGCTCAAGCCCAATGGCTGGCTAGTCAAGAGCGAGAGCTTCATTCTGTCTTCATTGGATAACCCTGCTATCCTTTGGTAACCGGAACGCGATGGCCATAGCGCACCAGGGCTATGACTGCGTTCGCCACAAGACTCCTCTCGAGTGACTTTATTTTCACCATTCCACAACTTGGCAGGGTTATCCTGTCTTGTGACATGCCCTGGGCTGTGTTCACTATCCTCGCATTTCTCCCCGCCCTAGCAGACGAAACATTTTCACGGCAAGTTACCATCTGTTTCCTCTTTTCGCTTTGAATCGCTTAGAAACAGGCTTAAAAATATTGGTATCATATTCGGGACCACATTCAGCGAAAGACTGTGCCATACATTAATAAATTTCAACTATGAAAGTTTTGGAGGAACTTGACTGACAGACTCCAGCGTGGTCACTGTCCGTCCACTGGTCTAGATCTGATGAAAAAACATGCTTATGAACTCCTGGCCATCTTCCTGTTGCTTTTGATACAAGCTGAATGAGGAGGGCCGGAGCAAATAAAGCTTAACGCAGCCCTCGGTTTTGCTTCTCAAAATCATCGATTCTTTCTGGCCTGTTGCTCAATGGAAAGGCCCGACCCCTTGAGCGTCGATGTCGTGATATCATGAGTGCATCATTACATGAAAGCAGCAACCTGGCTCCGTCTTGAATACGTATGCAATGGCATTCAAACTTTCAACAACAGTTCGGACGTACACCTCTCTGAGCAATCACCTTTGCTTACTATGGTCGTGGTCGTTTCTATCATCCCGGCTAATGCCGAGTTTGTGAACTGTGTCCAGTGCAGCTTGCCTAAATGCTCAACAATTAATCTGTCAATCCCGAATACCCCTAAAGGTGTTTGCGCCCCACTATTAAGAACATCAATACGCTTCCCGTTAGACTCTTGATTATAGCCGCCATGTCACGCATTTCATCAGACTCCTTCCAACCGGCTTTCGCCTGGAGATGTGTCTTCCGAACGATACACCGCGAACTGCCAAGACATATATCATTAAAGTAATCCAGCATGTGGCCGGATGGAGACTATGTGCCAAGATTCCATGTTTGGCAGTCCAAACCCGTTGTCAGGGTGCTGTATATAGGAACAGTGACCCCGTCCATCGCTACAGTAGCTTTAACAATGTAATCGATCACCCTGATCTCGAGAGCCTAATCTAAGTGGGCTGAGCATCGACAACCATGCGCTGGTTAGACATCGCTGCAGGTCTCGTCGCCATGGTGAGCACTGGTAAGTGGTCCAAGTGGAACCGTGATATTCGGGCTGATTTGTGGCTCTCCTACAGCCTTCGCGCAGTCGAGCCCGGCGGCAACACCATTTCCAACCAGCTGTTCAGGCGTGTCTTCCGCGAGATACCAATATACCCTAGCAAGCAATTGGCGAGCGACGAAAATTGCAGGCAACTTGAGACAGCCAAGAACGATTGTCTTTGATCCTCTCGGGAACATGCTCGTTTTGCAAGCTACCAACGGCATTTCGGTTCACACATTCGGCGCCGATGGATGCATCAATAGCACGACTATGCTTGTCACTAACAGAGCCCTCAACCATGGCCTTAGTCTTACTCCAGATGGCACAACACTCTATGCTAGTGGAGAGACCACGGGCTACTCGTGGAGCTATGATCCGGCGACACGGAAACTTGGAGCCTCAAAAGTTGTTGTTAAAAACATGGGTAGCGGCGTTCACTCAACTAGGACCATGGTTGTGGTGCCCGGCCACCCAAATCTCGTTATTGTCACGGTTGGGAGCAATAACAATTGGGACTACCAAGCAGGTGATGCGGCAACTGGGCGAGCATGTGCGAAGGTCTTTGATATGAGCAAGGTCCCGGATGGAGGCTACGACTACAAGTCTGGAGGCTGGCAGCTGGGCCATGGCTTACGCAACGAGGTCGCCATAACACTCGATCCCAACAATATGGCTTGGGGTGTTGAGAATAGCGGAGATGTAGGTTATGCTGAAACCCTGACTGGTGTTTTTTTCCCATGCTTACGGGTCCTTCGCGTAGGATTTCCGGCGAACGGTCAATGGAGCATCCACCGATATTCACATCGACAACCCTGCAGAGGAGCTCAATTACCGTAAGTGGTCTGAATTTATGGGATGTCCCGAGTCTCCTATACTAACAATGGCCATTAGTGGGTGATCCTACAAAGCCAAACAACAACTGGTACGGGTATCCTACCTGCTTCACAGTCTGGAGCCCGTCCTTGATTCGGGACAAGACTTTCCAAACTGGAGATCAGTTCGTCGTTACGCCCAACTCTTCTTTCAGCGATGCGAACTGCGCTACCAAGGCAATTCCACCACGTCTGTCATTCCCGGCTCACGTCGCGCCAATCACGGCAGCCTTCGACGCGGACGCTAAGAACATGTACATCACCTTTCATGGGTCTTGGGACCGCCAGCCTGCCATCGGTTACAAGGTGGTCGAGGTTCCCTTTACACAAACAGCTGAAGGCCAATATGATCCGGTGGCCAAGAGTGACAGCCAGACAGGGTTCACAGATGTTATTGCAGCAAGCAATCCTGGGGGTTGTCAATCTCAAAGTCTGACACAGAGCAGCTGTTGGCGATTGGCAGGCCTCCAATGGGATCCTGCTGGCACGAGGTTGTTTGTGTCTAGCGACAACAGTGCTGAGGGAGAGATTTTTGTTCTGTCAAAGAAGACTTAGCCTTAATCCTCCTTTGCAAGAGAGATCAGATTGATATGGATGTTTTGCGATTAGCTGTTTAGATCATGAGCATGAGTAGCAGGAACTTCTTCGTTCCTAAATAATGTTCCAGTGATGAATATTCGCTGCATTTTGTGAAGCAAGCCCGAATAATGTGCTAATGCATCTACTATCTAAGCAGATGCATTATCCCGTCACCTCCGCAAAGATGGAAGTAAGGCAGCTGATTGCTATATCATGCGAGACTGGATTTGCAGCCTTTCTTAGAGAGAGCTTGCCAATTGCCGATAGACGAGTCTGGCTGACATCATGCAAGTCCAGCCGATCCCCTTCAACCTCGTATGTAATTACTCAGGGCTAGTGAATGCAACGGCGGCCTAGACGGGATATCATCAATTGGTTCTAGCCTCTTCATAGTCTATGGCTATGTACTACTTGTGGCTTTCACGACGTCAATACATGACGTTTCGGGAGACCGGCCTCAACGGTATTGCAGGGTTTGCCCCTCGTTTAGCTGTTGCCGCCTGCAGGGTCATGGTGACGGAGGTATAAATGCTCAATTATAGCCTACCGATCGACATCATTGTTCCTTGGTCAATAACATTGACGAACGAACGAACTAAGATTAGAAAGTCCAGGTAGGTCCAAGCTGAAAAAGTGAAGTAGGGAGCTGAATATGTCGTCAGGCACTCCAAAGAGGCCGTTGTTGTGCCTGGCATGGTTTCTTGTGGCGTCGATCTGCGGTCCAGGGCTTTCGCGTTGCTATCGTGCCTGCCGTCATACAAACACCATGCCCAGCAGTACAGGAGTATATTTCTTTACATCAGCATATTCCGCGTTTCAAAGGATTTCCTTGAGGTTCTACAATTCTGCAACACGAGAAAGTCACTAATTCATAATTCAATACAATCTGACTACCTCTTCCCCACCAAGATGAAGATCACGTATGCTCTTGTTCTGCCCTTGGTGGCAAGCGTGTTTACATCACCCGTCGTTCACAATGCTCCTGTCCCAGCGGTGAAACCCCGTCAGTTGGAATCCCAGTCAGCCGTCATTAGCAGCTTATCTCAACTAGTTATCGAGCATACGGCTGCGATTAGTGAGTTCATATGAAAGTAATTTGGGTGTGCCATTGTACTAACCCATTAGACTCCACGTTGAAAGCGGTATCTGCGACACCAAGTGACGTCGAGATTGCTGCCGCAGTAGCTCAAATAGCGCCCGAACTAGTAGCCATCACCGACTCCTTGACCGCAGCGACTACTGCGGTCTCGAAGCGTGCTTTCAAGTCCGTTGCTTCAAGGCAGGATGCATGTGATGCAGAGTGTATCGCCGAGCAAATCGTGGCAATTGTGTATGAAATCACAAGCACAATTCGAGCTATCATTGAGGAACTTGGTCTAGGTAAGTCACATTACATTCCGCATGTTCATCAGACTCGAATCACTAATTGATGCTTGTTCAGCTCCTGTTGTTGTATATATCAATCCTCTTCTCTTGGCTCTCAGCGCCTTGGTTATTTCACTTGATGTTCTTGTCACTGGTCTTCTTGTTACTGTCACGGCTGTGGTGAACACGATTCTGCTCGGCCTAGGGCTGAGTCTCGCTGCCCTTGGTTTTGGAGCAGCCTAAACGGTAAGCACAAAGATTAAAGCATCAAGAGAAACTATCAGTTCATCAGTATCGCAATGTAATTAAAAGTCTTGTTATTGTGTATCATATTGTGTGGATTTGGTCTTAGAGATGGCCGGTACAGCAATCATGATGCGTACCCTCTTTCCTATTAGTCCTGATAGTTTGAAAGCTGTAGATGACCTCAAGTCAATGAGGGCACAGTCCATGGCGACCAAGTATCGATACTGAACCCGCTATAAGTCTGATCTGTACGGAAGATGTTTGTCGTACCAGCATTGGCATTTCCCACCAGGAATTTGTTTATGAAAGCATTCAACTCTGTTTGTTGTGCACTGGGGAAGGAGCAATGACTGTGTCCGCCAACCTGACTGTAGCCGAAGGAGTCCAAAGAGCCCAATGCTTGGTACTGCTTTCTAGCAGCTCCCATGCAGCCATACGTGCTGATCTTTCCAAGCCACTCATAATCCGGGTTCTCCATAATGTAAAGTGGCCTGGGAGCTACCAATCCTGCCAACTCGTGATGGTCAAACGGTAGCGAGTTGACATTATTCACATAGCTGTTGAAGTTTGGACTGAACCAGACATTCTCACCCACAATCTCCTTCGCATCTTGGACTTGGTATCCATTGGCATTTTGCCAACTTTCCAGACGCCAACAGCCAGCGCCACCGGCGCCTGACTCCTGTGGCAGAGTGAGGGCAATGCGTGAATCAAAGGCGCCTGCAACGAATGCCCCCTTTCCATTGCGCGAGCATCCCGTCACGCCGATGCGTTTTGGGTCAATACCTGCTGCTGGCGTCTTCTCGAGAGCATCAATGATTCGAGAAACGCCCCAAGCCCAAGCTGTCATAGCACCAGCATTATGTCCACTCCCATACAAGTCGTAAAACTTGCCTTTTCCACGACTAGATCCGTCCTGTTGTGCCGCCATGTCATCGTTGTTGAAATTGATTGTGGCGACCGTGTTTGGAACGGGAATGCTGGCACCATATGTGCCGTAGTTGATGATGGCTGGAAAAGGTCCATTCCCGGACGGCTTGGATATGGTGACAGAGAACGAAATTGACTTTCCACCATCGGAGATAGTGATGGATAGCGTTGTTCCCGAGTACGACGCCGAGACGCTCAACGGTGCTGCTGGCATGGTGCCGAGTTCGTATTTCTGAAAGAGAGCACTCAATTCCGCCTGACGGCATGCCCAATCTGCCTTCGTGGAGACTCTTTGACCACCAGCAAAAGTAAACGGATCCGGGAGTATAGAGGTGGAAGAGGCAGTCCCGGGGATTGTGGGACAAGCCGTCGGCTGAACCGAGGAAGAAACAGTCAAGGACGAGGGCGAGGACGAGGATCTAGCAGTTGTCGTTGTCGTCGTCACGGTATTTGTGGAAGTCGCGAGGGTCGTTGAAGTTTGAGTCGTAGAATCAGCACCTGGAAGGCATTGGTAATAATAACTATTTACGATCGAGCAATGTGTGCCACTGACACAGGTTGATGGGCCAGTCCACCCTATCCCTCCACATTGTCCCCAAACAGTTTGCTGAGCATTGACTAAGGCCGCAAAGGCAACAATGATGTATTTCATGATTATGCCTACCTGCATTTGCTAGTCGCATTTCAACACCCAGTGAAGATATTTCGTGGCCCAGAATGTCCTTCTATTTATATTCTTGCTGCTACACTGTGTTCGTCACCAATTACATGTGATGCTATGTTTTGTCATGAGTGCTTACTCCTGGTACTAAAACGTTCGCGTTTTGCTAATAACTTGCATTCATAGATTGAGACTTCGACTGTGTAGCCTAGTTCAATGCGTAGTGATGATTTTGGCGTGGTGTTGTCAAAGTATTTAGGCGATTTAGCCTGAATGATGTGTAGCATCGTGGGCCTCCACAAGCTCCTAAAGTCGATGAAAGTATGGCTCGGAGTCAAGTTGAATTCTCGAAACGGATAATATTTGTGTGAGCTTTCCTTTTGTAGTTTTCCGTTGAAGCAATGCCCCACTCAACGTCTGTGGTGGTTGTTAGAACCTGGCTGTTGCTAATTTTCCATTGCATTTTCGAACCAGTGCCCTGAACTAGATCGAATTACGTGGAGGAACTTGAACTCAGATGGATGATCTGGGCAGGTGGTAGAATGAAGTCCCCCGCATGATTGACCCAACTCAGCAGTCCCCTATAACGATGATAGCACGGGAATAATCCCTCCGATGGTTTCTTTGACTTAAGTCGGAGATCCGGATGACAGGAGTCGGAAAAGGGTGCTTATGTCTAAGTCAATGCCAAGAAGCGATGTGACTTACTCCGCAATGGAAATTGTTAACACTCTCTTGAACGCGAGGATCGTAGGTAACAAATTGGGTCAGATTGGCAAACCGGGCAAGATATTGCAGAAGGAGATATTTCCAGAACACCGCTGGGCCATGAGGCTGACAACGAGATGGCTGTTTTATCATGTCTAGAGCACTGCTTGATGCTCTGTGCTTTGTAGAAACTACGAACTTCGAGGCAATGCTAAGACAACCACGCAAATCTGCGTGAAACTTGGCCGTCTTGCATTGCACCAGTAGTGTTCTTCATACAAGTCGTTGATTGAAATCCTAGGCCGTGACCATTTGTATGCGACCCTCCAACCTCGGAGCAATGGCTTTGGTCCAGCCGCATGTGAACTCCTCCTCTTTGAGATTCTCGCCGCACACAGCATGTACTTTCGCGATACGACACCATTTTCTGAACACTTTCCGCATGATTCGAAGCTCGTTATCCACTTTCTGCACATCGCCCTCTCCGACTTCTGGGGCGAACTCCTCCAAATCATCTTTAAGAGGGGTAACACTTGACCTGCGGTCACGTATCCTTGAAGCCGTCCAATTCTCCCACCCGTGATCATCCGTGTCGGGACTTGCCACCGCCACCGAGTCACGACGCTGTGAACTTGGCTCCATGTTGGGATGGGATGTAGCGACTCCGGAGATGACTCTGCCCCAGTGCCGGTCCATGGATGGTCCCAGTAGATGCCACCGGTCGAGCACCTTGAGGGCCATGAAGTACTGCCGAAGCATCATGGAAATCAATATACCGTTTTCTTCTGAGACAACCACCTCGGCGTCACCTCCTTCCTCTTTTATCAGGAGGCTAGTGTAGCCATCTGATGGCCCGAGGTTAGTCTTCAGTTGTGATCAAAGCGCAAAAGGAGCGTCTCACCTTTGCCACGACCCATGTAGCCCCTCGTAGCTAAGACGTACACGCGGTCCTCCTGAATAGGGCCATCTCCAATCTCGGCAACTGTGACGCGGGACCCGACTTCACGAGAAGGGTCAAAGGCGAACTTGATGTTGGAAACCTGAGGGAAGCGTCCTTCGAGCGCAGGGTACATGGCGACGCCGTTTTCCAACGCCTCTCGGATAGCCTTACCTGTAACTTTGATAACCACGACCGGATCCTCAAAAGGGAAGCAATCTGTGATGTCCTTGACCCGTATCGGGCCAGGCGGGTAGATCTGGTCTCCGCGGATCGTGCCTGCGGCCATCAAGGCACAGTCTGCATCGTAATGATGTCGCATGATGTCACAGACAAAGTTGCCGATGTTGCTCTCCTTCAAACGAACAGTGGTAAACCGAGCATCAAGCGGAGCCGCGGTCCAGCCGACGGGCTTCTCGAGAGATTGCTTGAGCCTGGCGGTGAGCTGGTCTGCCAGCTCTAGAGTGGGCTTGTGCTCTGCGATGGATGAGACAACGTCTCTGCGGTAGATGACAAAGTCCCACTTTCCGGCGGTGCCCGCCCGCCGAGCCTCGAGGTAGCTAAGCTGTTTGAAGTCGGTGCCTGATCGCAGGACATGACAGCCGTTGATGAAGCTATGGGCGTAGAAGTGGTCGTGACCGCCGAGGATGAGGTCGATCTCACCACCTAGGTTCTCTGCGAGCTTGTTGTCATTGGGCTCGCGCATGTGAGTCAGCGCCACGATCATCTCTGCGCCCTCAGCACGGAGCCGAGGGATCAACTCTCTGGCTGTCTCGGTTGCGGACCGGTATATGAGGCCCGGCGGCAGTGCGTTGATTGTCTCCAGCCACTCGCGCTCGCCGAGGCCGATGATGCCAATCTTGATGCCGTTTGAGGAGGTGATGATGTGTGTCCTTTTAGCGTTGCCGATGGGGACATTGTCGCCCAGGGCCGGGTCGAGGACGTTTGCTATTAGCCAGGGGAACTTGCACTGGCCTGTCAAGTGGCGGAATTGCCTGACACCAAAGTCGAGGTCGTGGTTGCCGACGGCAGCGCAGTCGGTGCCCAGGTTGTTGAGGATGGGGACCATGTGGCTGCCCTTGGTGACGGAGCTCTCCAGGGAGGGGTTGAAGGCATCGCCGGAGAAGAGAGTGATGCAGGCAGGCTGGTCTCGAAAGCGGTCTCCTTCCTGATACTCCTTGCAGACGGTCATGAAGCGGGCGATGCCGCCAACCGGCTCGGCGGAGGAGGCATCGAGGTGATAGACGTCGTTGTAGTGAATGAGGCGGAGGTCAGGCGGTGGGGCAGACGGAGAGGAGGGCGGCGAGCCAAAGGTGAGGACTTCCTCCGCCGTTGGCTTGCTCGAAGTCTCCTGGGGCGGCATCCTCAGCTGCTGTGTGCTATCCAACCGGGTTGCCGGTGATGTGATATGGTACGGGCTGCCGGCAAGCTTCCGGGTCGGGAACCACGGCTGCCGGAGGGCCTGACCGCTCACGCTCGCCAGCAGATCTTCCCTTCCGGTTAGCAGTTTAACAGAATGGATGGCGTGAATGCAGACAGATTCAACAACCACTCGTCTTCAATCGAATCGAATCGAATCCGGCGGGTAAAGGCGATGGTCCTGAATGGAACAAGAGTCAAGTCTACTATGCTCTGCCCGGCAATGGCAATGGCAATGGCAATGGCAATGGAAGAGCGTGCATTGCTTTGCTTGCATTTGTGGCGGCAATCCAATGTGTGGAATCACAGGTGCAGCAGGTCCACGACGGCCTACTCAGCACAGCCACTTTGAGCAGGTACGGTACTTTTGCGGAGGTAAGTTACGCACGGCAGCACGGAATAGATGAGATGAGATACCGGTACCTACAGTAGATAGTTTATAGGCGTGCCACCACCACCACCACCACCACCACCATCGGCGGTCTGATGGAGATAACAAGTCAGGCAGGAGTTAACAAGACAAGACATGACAAGACAATAGAGTCGAGTCAGTGGACAAGAGTCTTTACGGGCAGTGAGAGACTCGGAAAGGAGAGGATGACCATTGCGGCGTTTCCAACTGGTTACCTAGGTACCGTAGGTACCTCACCTTAGGTAATAAGCCCCTGGAATGCATCGATAGTGTAGGTACATCACCTACAGTAGGTACCTAGGTACCTAGGTACCTCCCTAGGTAGGTTGGGTGCCGGTGCCCAGGCTCGAGCCAGGGCAGTCTGAAATAACAGGCTGCTCAGCTAAGAACCTTAACCTTCTTTCTTGGTACCTTGCCTCCCTTAGGTAATCGATACACGCTATTCAACTTGGATTGGGGGTGGGGCAGCGCTAGAAAATAGGTAAAAAGAACTGGGAAGGTGTGAAGATGCGCAAGTGCGATGCACTAGTCTGCTACCTACCTACCGAAACAAGAGACACATAAGGAAAGGTACAGTACAGTACACCTGCATGTAGGTAGCTAAAACACTTACCGCTCAAAGTCATCACAAGGGCGTTTTTCCACCATCAAAACTTCTCTTAGGACATTCACTTGACTTTTTAAATGTTGAATTGAATCATTCGCATTCGTGACACACGGCATCACTTCTCAGTCTACGTGTGACGATATTGACCATACAGTAACGTTATCATCAGCAATCGATGCTGTCGTCACTCGAAGTTGTTCCTCAATCGTAACATCCTGCCTGTCCCATGCCCCTCCTCGAGACTGTCGGCGGCAGGCATCACACAATATAATATAACATGGCTTCAGAGACTGCAACAGTCAGGCACGCCAGACTGGAAGGTGTGTTCAAAATATTGCTTGCCACATATCTATATATCTATGAATAGACGCTGACATCCCCTCTCAGATGTCCCTGCTATCCTGCAGCTCATCCGTGAGCTGGCGGATTATGAGCATGAGATTGACTCTGTCGAGGCCACCGAAGAGAAGCTAATCTCTACCATCGCCTTTGCTCCATCGTCATCATCATCAAGCTCCGGCTCCTCCGGCACAGGCCCTGCTGGGCTGCCCGTGACGGAGCCCACGTCTCCCCAGAAGCCCGCCCGATGCCTGCTGGTCATCTCACCCGCCACCGGCGCTCCCGTCGGCATGGCTCTGTACTTTTACAACTACAGCACCTGGCGCGCCCGCCCCGGCATCTACCTCGAGGACCTGTTTGTCCAGCCCTCCCAGCGTAAGAAGGGTTACGGCAAGCTCCTCCTCGTCCAGCTCGCCAAGGAGGTCATCGCCATGGACGGCGGCAGGCTCGAGTGGGCGGTTCTCAAGTGGAACGAGCCCAGCATCAAGTTCTACGAAAGCATCGGCGCCCAGATGATGAGCGAGTGGGTCGGCATGCGTGTCGACAGAGAGGGGCTGGTCAAGCTGTCCAAGCTGCTTGACTGAGAGAGGGCTCTCCAGCCCCGTGCTTTGATGACTTTATATCATTCCCGAAAAGAGCCTTTACAGGACCAGGATAGATAAAATAGAAAGAGCAGAGAAGCTAGACCTGCCAAGCTTTGCATCATGGTGAAGACATGGGTGACCTGGTTGCTGATGATGGCTTAGCTCGAGACAGCGTCCGGTCGGTGGCGCCGTTCATATCCAGTATTTCAAAGAATTCCTTCTGTTCGGGACTGCATTCCGAAAGAGCCAGATCTGCGCCTCCCCATCTGATATCCCAAGCGTCCTTCGTGCCTTGCCGCTTCTCCATGGTCGCCGTGAGGCCCCATAGCTTAGCATACGTGCGCCTCCAGAAGCGAGGGGTGTAGCGGTGGATGTGCAGCGGCTCGCCCTGCCCGTAAGGTCCATCGTCGATCTCTCCGCTCAGCAGCTTGAGGCGACGAGATCTTTGCATCTCTAGATGACGGACGGCATTCTGTGCCAATCTCTCCCAGTCCCAGGCCGCCAGGCCGTGTGTCACACTCGACTCTCCGGCGACGGGCCTGCGTGCAGGGACTTGCCACAGCTCGGGCTTGGCCTGCCCGGTCGCCAGAGCCTGCAAGAGCTCCCACTCGCCCTTCTCGACGGGCGGGAGCACACGATTGATCATGTCCTTCCAGCCCTTCCGCAGCTTTGTTCTGTACACCTTGGGGTACAGCGGGTGGCCAAAGGAGTTCTCGGTGGGGAGGTTGGCAGCAGGATCGAGCTTCCTCTTGGTCCTGATCTTGGGCCGAGGGCTGTCGGCGAGAGAAAGGCTGGCTTGGGACTTGACGAACTGGAGCAGCTTGGGCAGGTGCCACTGATCGAGAAAGTCGGACCGCCTCGGTTGTGTGTTGTCGGTGTCGTCATTGTTGCGGCCTGGTCTCTTGTCCTTGTCCATGTTCTTGATGTGTTTGGTCAGCTCGATGCTGTTGGCGGGCGGGTCAGGGGCCACGAGGTGATTGATGAGCTGACGTCGTCTAGGGCCGGCACGACCGAAGCAGAACAGCAGGATGCGGCGCATACGCGGCATATCACCGGCGTTGGCGGCGCGGAGGTAACGCAAATCATGGCTGGCTTGGTGGAGGTGACGGTCAGGCTCGGAGTCTCGACGGTGGCGGCGGAATTGGAGCTGGATGCGGCTTGTGACGTAGGGCCGGCAGACGGGCGGGAGATAGCCGGCCTCACGGAGGAGGTGCCGGTAGAGATGAATGGGCGAACGCGGCTGCTCCGGCCGAAGAGCGCCCATGATCCGATGAGAGGCGATGTGATGTGATGTGATGTGATGTGATGTGAGGCGAGGTCGAAGCCGGGAGAATGCGAGTAAGCGGGACACCTAGTTATGGCTCGCCAACGAAAAACGGCGATCAACTCAAGCGTATGGATGATTCTAGATGGATAGATCGACTCATTCGTGCATCATGTGTTTCGTCTTTTGTCTCGAGGCTTCCCAAGCAGGTTATCGTGCGAGGATTAGCTTGTGGAGAGCTTATGGTAACCTACTAAGGACCGACCTGGGAGGAACAAATTCTGCTGATAAGATAAGAGCTCTTCACACCTGCGGTACCCACCCAGGTATATGTAGGCACCCGGACTACCTACCTACATGTAGGTAGACCTTATTAATCTGTCGACATTGAATCTCCAGCCTTCTAATGTAGGAGGGACTGACTGTAGACACTGTGAGTACTGGGTATCTCATCTTGTGGATATACTCTTCGGCTGTCCCTGTGTGAGGCAAGACGATTCGATGTATCTCACTATCAGTCAAGGTACATGTACACACTGGGAACACAAGAAGCCCACCTGGGCAACCTGGAAGCCAACACGACAGGGATAACGCGACCTGTGAGGGGCCACTTTACGCGCAAAACGCGACAGCAGGAAGGACGCGACACTCAACTAACTCCCTTGATGATCCATCTGCATGTACCGATGCACGAATGTTATGCATGTCATTTCGCGTCGCTTAGAGTTTGCAATGCAGTAGAAAGTCAAGAGAACAGTTGATGATCCGAGCATCTGAGGTACCTGCTATGCAGACACCTAGTCTCCTACAGTAGCAAGGCACCTTCAAGACTGAAGAGAGAGAGTGGGTTGCTTTCCCGATGCAGTAAGGACATTTTCACCACGGCCTACGCATTAGACATCTCACTTATAAAACGCATCTATCGTACGTATATATGAAGAAAAAAACGAGCGCCTTTCTACGCCGGAGGTTAGTTTGGTAGCTACCCACCGAATAACCCAGTCTCTACCTTAGGAAGGATCTCAATTGCCAGACTTGTTTGTAGCAGGGAGGACGGCCGGGTCGGGTAGGTTAGTCGTGACTCGCCCAGGCCGCGCGCCAGAAAATCGCGAATCTGACACGACTCACACGACCTTTTTCTTCCCATTTACGCGCCCCTGCGCGCCGACTGGTTCCAGTTTCCACAGACCCATTGTCTAATCAGCCTCTTAACCTCAGATGTAGGTACCTATCTAAAGGAGCAAAATACCTGAGATGGGTTAGATGACCAAGGCTCACGTTGCTGGAGATACTTGAGATACCTGCAAGTACTGAAGGTAGGTAGGTAGGTAGATAGCTAGGTAATTGGTAATAGGTTAGATAGACCGAAGGCGACCTCGAACTGGTAGGAGTTCAGTTGAGTTCAATCAAATCTAACTGGTTCATTGATTGATTATTTGCTTCCTTGGTTACAATTGAACCATTCATTGGAGCTGCCCTTAAAGAGCCTCACATGACTTCTTGTTCTTGTTCTTGTTCTCTTCCAAAGTGTTAAATGCCCCATGCCTCGCGTGTTAGGAGGTACCTAAGGTTAACCCCCGGCTGAGATGTCTCTGGTCTCTTCATCTCTGTGATTGGATTGAGTTGATATCTACGAGATAGGTACGATACATCTCCCACTCTAGCTCACTCTGCCTTTTTGTTTCCGCATCGACTCTATCTTTACCTATAGGTAGGTATAGGTATCCCTTCTGGACTGGACTGGACTGGATTGGATTGAATTGCACTGTCCTGTCTTCCCTCGACTCCATCTTGAGACTCGACAACGACGACGGCGGCGACGGCTACGCACATTCTGATTGATCGATTAATCAAGGAGCACATCCATCTCACGTTCTCAACTACCTAGGTACTGTACCTATCTGAGCACTAGACTGTACGTACTTGCTTGTGCTGCAACTTGAAGCATTCCCCCCCGGTGATGTGATGGGTACAATTAGAATGGGAGGGTTAACGCGTGCGCACGCGCCGCCGCTGGCTGGCTTGCAAGGGGTGGGGAGTCGGAGTGCTAACCTATCTCAGTGTACCTAACCCTAGCATACCTACTGTAGGTACCTTAGCACGTGCTTAGGTACTTTCTCCTACAGTGGAACGAACTCCCGCGGTAGGAACACGGAGCGAAAAAGACACGCGAAATTCTAGGTGCGGTCTACTCTCCCTGGATACGCCCCCTCCCCTCACGCCTGTTCGCTACTGCCCCTTTCAAGAGGGTTGGATTTTGGATTTGTATTGGCCCGAATCGAAACCATATCGAATCGAATTGGTGATAGCGAGCGACAAGGACAAAGACGAAGACGAGGCCGAGGACGCGGACGAGGACGAGGATCAACCATCCATCCAACCATCACCACAGCCAGATACGCCTATAGCCGTGCGCCTCGATCTACCCGCCTGCCTTTCGCCAACTGCCCGGCGCCGCGTCTTGCCTCTTGCCTCTTGCGCTGGTCGCTGCACGTCAACCGATAGGATAGGATCGTCGCCTTCAAAATCGATCCGAGTCAATCCCAAGATCACCACCACCACCACCACCAGCACAGCAACACCGCTCGTGGGCTGATCGCCTGCCGTTGTTTCGGTCAACGGCAACGGCAGCACCGTTGCCGACCTTGATCCTGATCTCCTTCTTGACCTCAACCTCAACCTCAACCTCAGTCTCCGCCTCCATCCTTGCCCGACCTTGACCTGCGCAACGTCGTCCGCTGATGGCCTCAACAACCATCACCACGTCTGCCCTTCACCATCCACACCAACAACCACATCCCCATCCCCATTCACATCATCCGCAGTCTCACGCACATCCTCATCACCTTCAGCAGCAGCAGCAGCAACAGTCACAGCAACACCAGCATCAACTCCAACTCCAGCAGCATCACGCCGCCGCCGCCGCTGCCTCTTCCTCCTTCCCTGGCGGCGCCGCATCCCTCGCCGTGCAACCTCCGCCCTCTTCGGCCGCTGCCGCCGCATGAACGGCCTCCTTTGACCACCTGCCTCAGACCGGAAGCAACATGCAGTCCGTCCAGCCCCAGTCGCAGCCCTCCTCCCAACAGTCCTTCACTATGAGCCAGCCCTCTTCCCAGCAGGCCGCCCTCGCCGCCTCCGCCTACCGCCAGTTCGCCGACTCGGGCGCCCGCCTCGCCAATGACAACCCTCCGCAGATCTACTCGGTAAGTCTTCCTTTCCCATTCCCGGCTTGGCCTCTCTCCCAGCCGCGCGAGAGGAGCTCCTTGCGTTAACCCGGGCGCTCCTTTTAGGCTGTCTACTCCGGTGTCGACGTCTATGAGATGGAAGTGAACGGCATTGCCGTCATGCGTCGCCGCAATGATAGCTGGCTCAACGCCACCCAGATCCTCAAGGTCGCTGGCGTCGACAAGGGCAAGCGCACCAAGATCCTCGAGAAGGAGATCCAGACCGGCGAGCACGAGAAGGTCCAGGGTGGCTACGGAAAGTATCAGGGCACCTGGATCAAGTTCGAGCGCGGAGTCGAGGTCTGTCGGCAGTATGGCGTCGAGGAGATCCTCCGCCCTCTTCTCACATACGACATGGGCCAGGACGGCGGCATTGCCGGCCGTGGCGACATCAACACGCCCACAAAGGAGCAGGCCATGGCCGCGCAGAGGAAGCGCATGTATAACGCGTCTGCCGAGAACCGGACGAATGGCATGGCCGGCACCTTCTTCAAGAACATCTCGGCCACCGCCTCCCACGCCGTCGCCGCCATCAGCAAGGCCCGCTTCGACTCGCCAGCTCCAAGGAACCGTAACGGCCCAACTCGCGCGCCCAGCTTCAATCGGCAGCCCTCGATGCAGAGCATGGACGACTTCCCAGGCAACTCCCAGCAGAGTTTCGCCTCAGATTTCAGCCAGAATGTGGACTCGGCATACTCGACCCAGAATAACACACAACATCTCAACGGCGACGGGCCAGAGCCCCCGAGGAAGCGCCAAAGGGTCACCATGACGCCCGCCGACAGCTTTGGCTACGCGCCGTCCATGCAGATGTATGCTGACGCCTTCCCGGGCTCCCCAACGGAGCCCAACGAGTCCTTCATCTACTCACAAGCCGGCGTCAACTCCCACGACCCCAACAGCGATGGCCTCTTCTCACTAGCCCCTCTGCCGTTTGAGGTGTCGCCTGATGCCGACAACAAGCGAGGTTTGCTCATGAGTCTCTTCATGGATGCCAATGCCAACGACCCGGCGAAGCATGAGATGTTGCGCACCATGACGCCTGGAGAGCTCGATATGCCCATCGACACGCAGAGCCACACTGCCCTGCACTGGGCCGCAACCCTGTCCCGCATGCCCCTGCTTCGCGCTCTCATCGCCGCCGGAGCCAACCCCTACCGCGTTAATGCCTCGGGCGAGACCGCTCTGATGCGCGCCTGCGTTGTCACAAATTCGCATGATCTGAACTCCTTCCCGGAGCTGCTCGACGTTCTTGGCGGTACACTCGAAGTCCGAGACAGCAAGGGCCGCACCGTCCTCCACCACATCGCTGTCACAAGCGCCGTCAAGGGTCGCAACACCGCCAGCCGCTATTATCTCGAATGCCTGTTGGAGTGGGTGGTCCGTCAAGGGAGCGCGCCTAGCAGCCAGGAGGCGGCCGTCAACGGAAACGGGGCGAATGCCAATAGTCCGGTAAAGTTGGGACTCGGCCGTTTTATGAGCGAGGTGGTGAATGCACAGGACAAGGCTGGCGACACCGCGTTAAACATTGCCGCCAGGATAGGCAACAGAAGTATCATCTCGCAGCTTCTGGAAGTTCGTGCAGACCCAACAATTGCCAATCGTGCTGGTCTTCGGCCACTGGATTTTGGAATCGGCGGCGAGGCGGCTGAAGACGGAGCTGCTGGGGATACAGCAGGTGCAGACAAGGCGGGAGCGCTGGCAAACAGCCAGAGGAGTAGAGAGAGCAGCGACGATATTATTACTTGTGGGTTCCCTTCATCCTCGCATTGATAGGTTCATCTTGTTTACTAACACGCCGCAGCTATATCGCACCTCCTGAGCGAGACTTCCTCCGGCTTCCAGAACGAGCTCAAGACAAAGCAAACGTCTGTCGACTCGTTACATGCCTCATTACGCACAACATCGGCTCAGCTGGGCGAGGCTCAGCGGACGCTACAAGCCCTGCAAGAGAAGCTCAACAACCAGCAGATTGACCGCCAGAAGGTGCTCAACCTGACGAGAGCCCGCGATGACAAGCAGTATAGTCTGTTGCAGCATGAACAACGCCATGGGCGGTTCGACAGCAGCAGTTCAGCCACATGGGAGGCCGAGCTAGACGCTGCAGTCAACAATGCCCTTTCCATCTCGCCGCAGCCGAATGGCACCAGCCAAGCTCTCTCCTCCGCAAACCTCCTCCGAGCGAGGATCAATGCGGTCCGCGCACAGCTGGACAATACGAAGCAGGCTGTGTCAGGGCTCAAGAGTAGAAGCAGGGACGTTGAGTTCAAATACAAACACTTGGTGGCACTCGCAGCCCGATGTACCGACACCGACGTGGACAGCCTGTTGGATGGTCTTGTACGAGCAGTGGAGAGCGAGAAGGGCGAGTTGGAGATCGGCCGTGTGAGGAGATTTTTGGGTGGTGTGGATGGTGCATGTTGATCGGTCTCTTTGTCTTGCATGCTTCTTGTCATACGGCGTATTGGTTCGGGGCGGTTCAAGCAGGCATGTCACAGCACAGCCTGTGCTTTGGGAATCGCTCAAGTCGTTGTAGCAGCACTCGAGGTGTCATGTCATAGGTGGTGGTGGCATCCCAGCATCCGTGGACCATGTGGCAGTCCTGTCTCTTATCGAGTGGTATCTGTTGGCGAGTATAATACGTATATAAGTCTGTACGACTAGTCTTGGTGGCTGGCATAAAATATCCAGGATTCCATTCAGAAAAGTCTCCAACCTCTAACCTCTTGTAGTGAGATCGTGTCCGAGTACCAAATTGACCACGCAGGGTTCGCCTTCCGCCGTTATCATAGCTCTAGCATACTCTCAGGGGGCGCTCGTTAGTATAGTAGTTCGCGAATGTGAACTTGTCTCCCTTCGTAGTATTTAGAGTTGTTGGTATTGTACACTTTCTATTCATCCATGCGCCCAGTCTAACCATTTGAGTGGCTCCTTGTTTCCCGAACATCAAATTCATATTAAGACAAACATCCCCCTGACCACAAGAAATCCATTCGTGACGCCAGTGCATGACATGTCCAACATTTTCCGTGACCGACATCCTGTGGTATCCCATTCGCCGAAAGGTAATCGAAGTTTGAATAACGAACTAAGCACCAACAGAAAAGCCGTAGGAGCCGTCAAAGACATCGACTTTGGTCAACTGTGGATCTCCACGCATAGACTTGAGAATATCCAGAGACGGCACATCGTCCTTTGCGTAGAAGCTCAGGAGATTGTCCATGTCCTCCTCGCTCATGTCGCACATCTCGTCCCAGGCAAAAGCATCGCTGACCTTGATCATCCTACACGGCAGGGGAACACGAACACAGTAAGCAGAGATCCATGTAGGAGGGGCATGGCAACAAGGCTGGCTTACCATGACATCCTCTTGGGCCCGTCCCCAACTTGAGGGGCAATCTTTCTTAATTTGGCCCTCAACTGGCCTGTTCTTTCTATGGCCAGCCCCGCGTTGGCGGGTAGCTTCCCTGCTATGTATTTACGGATGGTGCTCGCCAGCCTCGGACCCTTACCGTTTGTGCTGACCATGATCTGCAAGGGGCCGTCTCGATGGACGCTGCCGAAGTAGAAGTCGCACTCGGGAGGGACGTCGGCAATGTTGGCCGGTATCCTCCGCTCCTTGCACAGCTTCCATATGGCAGTAGACGCCTCGGGGTCGTCGACAGCCACCAGAACCATGTCGGCGCCGTCGAGGTCCTGGGGCTCGAAGGTGCGATCAGTGTGGGAGACCTGTTTCTCAGCGACGCGAAAGGCGACTTCGGGGTTGAGGCCGGAAGCAGGGCAGACGACAGTGACGGAGGCATCGGCGTTGAGGCAGTTGAGAATGCGGCCGGCGGCGACCTGTGATGAGGGAAAAGACATGTTTGATTAGCAAGCGAGCAAGCAAGCAAGCAAATGAACAAAGAAACGGCGAATGAGAACCCACATCGCCGCCTCCGACAACGAGGACTTTCTTTCCCTTGATCTGCCAGGCCAAGATCAGACTTCCCCCTCCCTGGACCTCGGGGAAGCTGTTGGCTTGCTGCTCAGTCATGATCTATGCTGTGTTGAAATACACCAGGAATAGACCGGACCGACTATCCAAGCCAGTCGTTCTCTCGCAACTGCCCCTCCAGCAAGCCAAGGCGCCGGAAAGGAGGAGAGCCTGAAGGTCTATCTGTTTGGGAGAGATGTAGCGCCTCGAGCAGAGCTTGTCTTTCCATGCAGCACAAGGCAATTGAAAGCAGGTGAGAGCGCGATAGAGACGGTGAAGTGTGTAAGTGTCAATAGTGAAGAGTTCAGGAGAAGAAAGTCAATTAGCTTCCGAAAGCTCTCGGAGGGGTTCTCACGATAAGTGAGGCGATAAGCTACCTGAGCTACCTCCCAGGCTCAATTAGGATTAGCTCCGTGACAACATCAGAACCTGGAAAGGACCCCAAGTTACCCCACCAGTCCACTGCTCGCCTCCTTCCCACTTCAAGTACAGCGGCTCTCTAGGTAGGTGAAGTACCTAAGTAGGTACCTGGGTAGGGAATGAGATAAGCTACCAGGCATTGTGATACCTGCACAGCCTCTTCCGCTTCCGCCGCATCCACAACACCACCACCACCACCACCACCAAACATCACAGAACCCTCAATAGCGATGACCCGAACAAGACAGTGACTGGCGAACTGAGGCAGTATATGCTCGACGACGGCGTCTCTAGCTGCCTCTTCTACGTTCAGGTCAACATCGCCATCTTTGCAGGCAGCTTCAGCCCCGGCCGAGCAATGCCATGCCGCGTCAGTGCTGCCTTGTCGATGGGATCACAACTCGCCAGCACCAGCACAGCTCTTCTCCGACCATCCCGGCCTTCCTTAAGATCTGACATGCCCCAGCATCAAACCCCGCCGACATTCTGAGTGCGCACTCGGCGTCACACTGGCTCTGCATCGACGCTGAGCCCCGACCCCGACGTCTCCAGCCTCGCCGTGCCCCCGCCGCCGCCGCCGTCGCAGCAGCCGACATGTCTGGGCGGAAGCTGGGAGGCGGCCGGGTCCTGGGCAGCGGCAAAGGCCTCGCACCTCCCTCTCCATCCCCGAATTCGAATCCGAACTCGACTCCGACATCTCCTGGATCCAGGCCCGGAGCCGGAGCCGGAGTCGGGCCCAGAGCCAGAGCCACAAGTCCTTTTGCGCCCTCCGACGCCAGCACTCTCTCCTTCAGGTCGCCCTCCCCGAGCTCCCTCTCTCCTCCCTCGTCCAGTCCGCTACCCGAGTTCTCCCAAGACCTTGCCTCCAACATCAGCCTCGGTGGCCCTTCAAATGGCGATTCGACAGGCAATCGTCTCGTCTGCCCCATTTGCAGTGAGGAGATGTTAACTCTCCTGCAGCTCAACAGGCATATAGACGATGCCCACCAGGAGCTTCCCGAGTTCGAGCAGGACGAGGTGAAGACCTGGTTTGACAAACAGGTCCTCAAAGCCAAGCGCTTTCAGCCTTTGTCCATCATCAACTCGAAGCTGCGCGGCCTGGAAGTCTTCGAGTCCAACGAGTCACTTCCGCTCGCTGCGCCACAGCTGCCGACGGCTGGCCCAAGACCTGTCGACGCCGTCATCGACCCCGAGGAGCTGGTTACTAGGAAGCACTGGCAGAGACCGACAGGAAATGACATGTGCACAGATCCTCCATGCGGCAAGCGGCTAGGTCCCTTGAATGGGAGTGTCAACTGCAGGAAATGCGGGCGTCTCTTTTGTGAAGAACATACCATGTATCAGATCAAGCTCTCAAGGTCCGCCGCTCACGATCCTGTCAGGGGCTACTGGTGCCGTGTGTGCGAGACATGCTACAAGACGCGGGACGGCTACAATGATCATAATGGCGTTCTTATAGACCACACGAACGATTTTATTTCGATCCGACGCAAGAAGGTGGAGAGACACAATCTGGAGATCCAGCGGTTAGAAAAGCGGTTGACCAAACTGACTCAACTGCTGGCGAATCCGCCCGAAGAGGTAGCAACCAACGGGGGCGGCCTACTCTCACCAGTCACATCACTGGCAGGCCAGAGGAATCCACGCAAGCTCCTCGAGCAATCAGTAGTGACCTGGGAGGACGACGCGTCAGTGGCCAAATGTCCATTCTGCCAACAGGAGTTTGGTTCCTGGTCGTTCAGGAGACATCACTGCCGGATATGTGGGAGAGTGGTTTGCGCGGACCCGCAGACTGGCTGCTCAAGCGAAGTCGGTTTGAGTGTTGCAAGTGGTACGTCTAAACACCATCATTCCTCTTGATAGCAGCCAGCTAATTCCCTCACAGCGACACCTACACTGCAAGGCTCTGAGAAGACTGGGAACTCAGCAGCCGCACAGGTTAGTATAGACATTCGTATGTGCCGGGACTGCAAGTCAACTATTTTTTCAAAACGAGACTTTACCGAGTCGATCGTACACAAGCCTCCAGATCAAAAAGCGTATGAGACGCTCCGTCAGTTTGAGCGCGGTATTCGGCAGCTCATGCCCTCTTTCCAAAGGGCCTTACTCGCCCTCCAACCCCCCGACGACGAATTCTCTCTTGAGAAGCCGCCACCAACACACGCGCAGATTCAGGAAGCTGCAAAGATTCGCAAGAGACTTACGGATAGCTTCACCAAGTACGATCTTGCAGCTAAGAGGATACGCGACATGAAAACAACTAGTCAGACACAACTAAGGTTGCAAAAGGCGATATATGCCGCAGCCAGCACCTTTCTCCACACACACATGCTGCCATTAAAGAGCGTGCCACGGATGCTAAAGGAGCACTCCGCGAGCAGATCAAATCATAGGCGTCTGCTCTCGGCTATAGATCGGACGGGCAGTGGCGTGAACCATCTTTCTCCCCTCCGAAACGGCGAGTCAGCTGATTCGGAGACCGCCAGTCTTGCAGGAGGCAGTGAGACGAGTACGGTCGTCTCTGCACTCGAGACGGAAGAGAAGGAACTGCGAGAGAGGTTAGTGGTGCTTGAGGAGCAGCGATTCATGGTCAAAGACATGATCAAGAATGCAAGGGGAGCACGGAGATTCGAGGAGGTCAGCGCCCTTACGAGAAACGTGGAAGAGTTGGATGCAGAGATTCAATCTTTGACCAAGAAGGTCAGCGGTGTGGAAGAGAGGTGGGAAGGTCTATACGCAGCCGGTACTACCGGACCTTGAATGCCATCGTTGGCTTGCCGCATGAACAGCTGGAACGGCAGCATTGCAAGGCGTTTGGGCGTGGAGCTTTACTTTGGCGATGCAGAGCAGCGTAGATACCTGCCTGAGAGTTCTAGCCATCTTCGAAGATTGAATTGAAATAATCATCGAATATCCATGTTTGAAATATCTTTCATAGGCCAGAGCAAGTGATCGCTATTATTCTTTCATGGAGTATGATGCTGTCTTTAAGTTCAGATTCATCATCGGCAGTTAATATACTACAATCATTTCCTAAGTGCCAGGTTCTTGACGACCCTTTTCCCCATCATCAATAAACCTGCCTTTCCCAGGCTCCTTAATAACCTCAGTCCCAGGTCGATGCATTCGTTTTATTGTCATTATTCGTAGCCAGCGGCTGCCCTTGAAGTTTTGGCGTCGATCATGAAGTAAATTCGAGGGGCAAACTCTAGGCTTTTCATCGCTAAGCCACTTGTTTGCCCCTTGCCCTCTCTATCAGACCAGCGATCAAGCTCTGAATACCTCGGTGCTGTGCCCCTGAGATAGCAAGTTGTCCTTCTGTGGTGTCGGTGGGCGCGAAAACCTTCACTCGGCCCTCGGATAAGACGAACGCACCACATGCAACGCGTGAAATGCGTACAGCCGGGTGGAAAATATCCAGAGCAAGATGGCGGTCGATATAGTGACCGAGAGCCTCTGTGAAGGGTAGACTTGCTGATTCAACCCCCTCATTTCCAGCTTCTGTTAGAGTGCGCCAACCCCATCCCTCCTCGTTCGTCTGGCCACCCAGCCTCCTTCGCTTCCGCATATCTCCGCCTCCGTGTGATGAACTATCTGTGTCTCCAGCCCTGAAACGCTTTCCTGTCTCAGTAAATCGTTTGATATCTCCGGCCGGGATGATGATGTCGATTGCCTTGATGCCGATGACTGGACCTGTCACATCATCGGTATCATCATCTGTTCGCTTTTGATGACCACCCCCTTTGTCTGAGGTGATCGATGGAGCGTAGAAGCCAACAGTGATGACTACGTCCTTTGCCAAAGGGCCCCGAGTCGGCACGCCGGCTTCTCTGAGCCAACGCTCCCATGCCTGGGTTAGACTCCGTGTGCCGAGACGAAGAGGATGAATGCGACAGTCGAATGTGGCGGAGATGAAGTCAAGAATGACGGGTTTCAGGGGCGGAGGCATGCGGAGAAGAAGAAGTGGGAGGTGCAAGAAATGTTCGTTGTCGGTGGACGGGGCACTGAACAACGATCCGGTTGACGGATAGGCCTCTGTATGCAATATTTCCGTCCCGGATTCGTCCGCACTTGATAGAGTAGGCATGAGGATTGCCGTGCACAGCGCATTCTCATACTGTAGAGAGATGCAAAGAGCCCTCCGGCGTCGCCGCAGCCCCCTACCAAAACCGGGCGGAGTGTCTATTCCCAAGTCCCGGCTGACGGGTCGCTGGGCGTCGCCTGTATGCGCCTGCTCGTCGCCCTCAGCAGGCTGACCGAGGAGGATGCCAAGCCGCACCCATCGCATCTCCACCAACTCAAGGGCGCCAGCGCGGCCCATGGAACTATCGTTGCCGCCATCGATCCCAACCTGAATGCCGCGAACAACATCGCCGACCAAGACGTCACGCAGACGCCGTTCCAAGACGCCTAGGCGGTCGCGTGAAAGCGGCTGCGGCCCTATATACAGAGGCGACACGCGGTGTGTGGAAAACGTGGTGTTGAAAAAAGGCGACGGCGAAGATGCCAAGTCGCCATCGTCGTCGTGGGCAGAAGACGAAGCATCGGGGGAGGGCGGTGCTTGAGCGGCTGTGGCGATGGAGGAGGACTTCTGGCCGCTACGACGACGCGCGCGAGGATTGGAGAAGCGCTGCCTCCTTGGCCGAGGCATGGCCGCGGTTGTGGGCGTCTTTCTGTCTGTCTGCTTCTCTGGCAGGATGTAGGTCTTCCGATACTTCGCTGGGTGCCGAGATAGGTAAGGATCTTGATCGCTCCTTTGACGCGTCGATGCTCTGCGGCGGCTGCGCTTTAGCTGGTTTTTGATGAATGTCGTTGTTCTTTGGCCGATTTGACACGTCGAGTCACACGATCTAGGGATTGATCATCGCTGGGCGTGGCTGTGGTGGTTGGGCAATCTCATTGTCGTTGAGGGTGGGGGGATGGTGTGCATGAATCCAGTACGGCAGGGTGCATCTCAGATGGCGTATCAGTCATGTTAAAGCACCTCTCTTCAGTTAGTACCGCACCACGCCCCGCGCAGTCACTCTAAAAATCCAAATACAATTCTGCATCCAAGCACTTCCTCCCCTCTCCTCACCTCGATGATGATGCTGCTCAGGTTATGAATAATAATAAAAAACACTAATTAAGTGCAGCATTTCATTGCTTGTATGATTTTGGATCGCACTTGCTCGATCTAGGTACTACAACAATCTATTAGGTGCCCATTTTGTTGTATTACCTCGTCGTCCTTATCATTGAGTGAAACACCAAGTCCTCAGTCACCCAGTTAGGTGTCTTCCCAGGATCTCTCATCCTCTCGAGCGCCTTGGTGGGCTACATCAGTCAGCCTCTTCCATCATCATCATCATCATCATCATGCTTTACTCTTATCACCGTAGAGCTCCATTGCCAGGTCGTTTCGCTGGTAGAATGTCGACATTCTGTACTTTGACTCTCCGCGGTATTGCTCGAGGTCATCGAGTGCCTGTCGTCCCTCGCGCTCGATTGTTTGCCGAATCGCCTCACTTCGGGGTTCGATACTACACTCGAATGGCTGAGGCCGCATATTCAGACCATTTCTACGCAGGGTCAGCCAGCTGGCAAACGAAAGCTAACGGTTATCAAGTCGCTTCGACTTTGAGGCTACGCAATACAAAACACACTCACGTGTAGTTGAAGATGTCAACGTCAATGACGCTGCCGTCTGGCCGTCTCTTCTTCTGTATGTTGAACCCCCAAAGTAGCCTGGCAATTGTGACCCAGGTTCCTTGTTCAGCAAGCGCCTGACCAGAGCATACTCTCCTGCCCCAGCCAAATGTCATGTACCCACGCTCACCAGGGAATGGCCGGTTGTCGGGGTCCCCAGAAAGATACCTCTTCGGGTTGAAGCGGTCGGGCTCCGGAAACTCTCTTTCGTTGTGGTGAATCGCCCACACATTGCCTTGAATCCAGGTGCCTTTCGGAATCAGCCACCCGTTGTAGCTGTCATCCTGCGTGGGAGAATGCGGCTGCCCCCCAATAATAGCCACTGAGCGCCATCGGAAGACCTCCTTGACAAACGCTCTCACATAGGGAAGATTCGGCTCATCGTCAAAGTGCGGACTCCTATGAGGCCCGACCACACGGTCTAGCTCTTCCCAGGCCGGGATCAGAGTCTCGGGGAACGCACAGCACGCGAGAACAAATGTCACCAGCGTGCTGCTGCTTGTGTCACTCCCTGCCCCGAATAGATTGCCCGCCAGAGCGGCGATCTCCTCCTCCCGTAGGTCATATTTCTCCTTCTCTGAGAAGAGGTGCTTGACGAACGAGTCGTCGTGCCCAGGCTTGTGAGCTGCTTCATGGGCCAGAGCGTAGAAGAAGCTGAAGCTTCTCTTCTTCCCGAGTCCATATTTCCACGGCGCGATCGCGTTGGGGAATTTGGCCAGCCACGGAAACGTCTCCATCAGCATGGGGAACGTCTTGCCGGGGACGTTGAGCTCCGCCGCCAGCTGCATTACGGCGATGACCTCGGTGATTATGGGGTCCTCGTTGCTTTCCACCCTTCTCCCAAAGCCAATAATGGACACTACGCTGGTGGCGTATCGCTCAAAGTGCTTGACGTAGTCTACCGGTGACTTCACCAAGTCGTATGCTATGACCCTGCTCTCGTCGTTCTGAAAGCTGCGATACTTCCTCACAGACTGAACCCCTACAGCATGATGCATCAGCTTGCGCTGCACACGCCACCTCTCGCGTTGTTCTGGCGTCCAAGTGTACATGTTGACCAAATTAGATTGCCCAGCACCAAGCTCTGCAAAAACCAGCATTCTAGGCCGCGAAGAGTAGATACCGGCTCTCTTCTCAAAAAGCTCAGACGCAGACCATGCATCATTGATCCATACCGTGGGGTTTCTAGCGCATTCAGTCATCATCAGTCGAGAGATTTGGTGTCATTCTGGCTCACCTTCCTATCCAGATCGTGATCAACGGGGCCTCATAATGCTTCGACAACTCCTCGAACCAGATCCATGGCTTTGTATCTGGAAGCATGAAGGTGTTGCCCACTATGGGATACGGCAGTGGCCCGGGAGGCTGCGGCGTGTCAGTTCCATGTTGACGGCTCGGAGGCGGCAGACTCAACCATCTTGGACCGCAACCAAAGCATCCTGGCATAATCTATCACCAGGGTCACTGCAACTATGACCACAACAGCGCTACATACGGCCCATGGTGAACTGTCTTTGAGGAGTCTCTGTACGCCAGCAATGGCGAACAGATCATGAAACTGGTCGGACAGCATCTCTATTCTGGTTTACAATACCCGTATACCTACAGGCGCAAATTAGACATTCAGACAGAAAGGCCAACTATTAAATCAGAAAGATCTTGGTTATTTCAACAGTGAGACTTCTCCTACCAGTGACAATTGCCTCCGCCCCGGTAAAGACTTTCCGGGCCGAGTTGGACTGCGAGAGATCGGACTTAAGCGAGGCGGAAAGGGGGGCTCTGCTGTATGTTGAAGTGCGGAGGGATGATCAGTGGGCGATCTGTGCCGTCTGCCGCGTCGTAGATGAACACGATGCTCTGCATAATGCGAGACGGCTGGATGATTTCCCTCCCCATGGTTCTCGGGCCTCTGGTTGCATAGCCTGTTGTTGGCAGCGGGGGTTTTCTCCGCATCCCAAATTTGACCTCCGCATTCTTGACAGGTTGACAATCACAGAGTCTTGTGACCTGGCCGCTGCCTTCTCCTCACACTAGCATCGACGGCATTTGTGCTACCCCAATCAATACAGCGGCAGTTGAGCCGAGTCGAGACTCTGAGAGTTGTCGTTGGCCAGAACCCCTTCCAAGATCAAGGGTGGACGCGCCTCCCGCACGGCTCGTAGCTCCCGAGCGCTTGCATATTGAAGTGCCTTTCGTCCAGATAGATAACTCTGCAACACCAAGGCCATCCGCTTCAACCCAGGAGGATCGCTGCATCTCTCGTTCACTCTGCTTCCTCAGCTGCCAAGCCCTTTACGAAGTCTATCGTGTCACAATGGCTCCTCAGCAAGATTCCTCTTTGGGCTTGAAAGACCATTGGAAATGTCTTCTTGCTGTTACCCTTGTCTCAATGAGCCCGTTTCAATATGGAATTGACTTCGGAATCATCGGTGGTCTTCAGGCCATGCGTGGTTTCTTAGAGGTTAGAATTTGTTTACCATCCATGATAAGGCCAGGCTCATTTGTTACATGACAGGTTTTTGGTGAACCCAATCCTCTGAGTCCGATTGGATACAATATTAGTACGGATAGGCAACAACTGATCTCATCACTCATGACATTGGGTGCCTTCATTGCATCTTCTTCAGCTGGCTTCACCGCCCTATATTTCGGCCGGAAGATGACGCTCTATATTGCCTGTGCCGGTATCTTTCTCTCGACGGCTGTTATGCAGGCAACGACAAACATCGCAGGACTTTATGCTGGAAGACTCATCATTGGTCTTGCAAACGGCCTTCTCATGACCCATTCCCAACTATATATCCAGGTATGTCATTATCGAGTATGTCTGCCGCCGATAACATTTACTAACATCTCATGCTTCAGGAATGCACTCCCGCAAGATATCGTGGCATGGCCATTGCCGTCTTCCAGTTCTGGACTTCCATTGGTACGTCAATCCTTTCACGGACAGCAACTTTCGGATAGGGCTAACCAAATTACTCAAAGGAACTCTCGTGGGAACCATTGTCGACAATTTTACTTCCAAGATACAGGGGCGAGACTCGTACATAATCCCTCTCGGTATTGTGTATATTGTGCCAGGCCTCCTATGCATTGGCATGCTCTTCATTCCTGAGTCTCCGCGTTGGCTTCTGCAAATGGGACACAAGACTCAGGCTGAGAAGTCTCTGAACTGGTTGCGTCCTGAAGGCTGGTCCGTGTCCACTGAGTTCGCAGAGATGAACGAAGCTCTTGAAGTTGAGCAGCAACTCGCTTCAGGGGTTGGCGTTCTGGATCTCTTCCGCAACCGAATCGACCGTAGAAGGACACTACTGTCGATCGCTGCAATCACAACTCAGGCAGCTTCCGGCGCCATGTTCATGATCGCGTATGGAACCTTCTTTTTTGAGATGGCACATATTGGCGATGCTTTCGAAAATTCGTGCATTCTTGTGGCAGTCGGCGTCGTTGCGGTTATTGTAAACAGCATTGTCATCACACGATACGGTCGCCGACGAGTTTTCTTGACCACAGGTCTGATCATCTGCGGCATGATTCAGCTCTTACAAGCAATAGTCTATACAGTCCATCCTGGAACTGTGTCGACTGGGAAAGCAATTGTTGGGTTATCCGT
Organism: Phaeoacremonium minimum UCRPA7; assembly: GCF_000392275.1. NCBI lineage: Eukaryota > Fungi > Ascomycota > Sordariomycetes > Togniniales > Togniniaceae > Phaeoacremonium > Phaeoacremonium minimum. The sequence continues at coordinate 31,538 of NW_006921292.1, read as the reverse complement.
TGTCTACCTCATCGGATATAACGGTTGTATTTCGTCGTACGCGTGGGTGGCTGGTGGTGAGATTCCTTCACAGCGCTTGAGGTCATTCACCTTTGGACTTGCGACGGCTATAGGATTCTTTGGAGCGGTTCGTTCTTCTATGCATTGATTCCCGGGATTTTGACTAACCCCTCGCAGTGGCTCACAACATTCACCGCCCCTTATTTCATCAATCTGGATTCTTTGAACTGGGGTCCAAAATACGGCTATATCTGGACACCATCTTGCTTCTTGACCGCAGTGTGGGTATTCTGGTACCTGCCAGAGACCAAAGGACGAACGCTTGAGGAGATTGATGAAATGGTAAGATCATGTGATATCTTTCTGATTTTGGAAGCCTGATACTGACTGCGGTGATAGTTTGAAGCAGAAGTGCCAGCCCGGAAGTTTCGACATTACCAGTGCAGAGGACCAGCGGCGGTTGTCGAGAAGGTTAATTCCAACGAGAAGTCCGGAGTTGAGACTGTTGAACACGTGGATTGAGGATTGGGTGCTTGTGAGTTGTGTTTGGACACACGAGTGGGAAACTTGCAGATGCTATGTAGTCAGTCGTATACATATTTCCAAGTGTCAAATCACCACGTATCGCGCCTACAGGGGATCGTAAATCTTATGACATAAGCTAACGATTTCTAAGACATTTGATTCTTATATGGCTTTACTTTACTTTCCAACCTGAGCTAAGACCTCATCGAACACGTCCTCAGCATGTTGCTCCGCATCGAAACCAAGAATCCAATCCTCCCTCGGAAACTCAATGCTTTCGGGGTTCTTCTTTACCTCATCCCAGTCCGTCTTATGCCACTTATCCCTCGTAGTCTCTCCTGTCTTTTGAACCTTCTTGACTCTTTCGTATCGGATCTTTTCATGAGCTCTGACGGCTCCAGGGACCTGAGATTTGCCTCCTTTCCGGAGGCATACCGCGATAGTCGCTCCATCCTCAATTGCCTGTGCAGCACCCTGCGCAGAAGTAGGAAGAAATGGGTGTGCAGAGTCTCCTAATAGGAGAATCCTTGCTTGTGGACTAACCCATGTAGGCAACGGGTCTCTGTATACAAGTTTCCAGTCTACGAGTTTGTCTTCTGGCGTCTTCTCGATGATTGTGGTGCAGAGAGGATCCCAGTCCTTGATCGCTTCTTTGACTTCTGAGATCTTTCCTGGGAAACTCCAGGACTCGTCGATATCATGGACGTCCGGGTGTGTGAGCACCCAGCAGCAATCAGAGCCATCTTTAATTGTACTGAACAAAAAATGCATATCCGGGCCAATCCATCCATTAAATGTGTCGCCATCATTACAGAAGTGAGCGGTTTGTGGATCTGCGATCATGTCTTTATTCTCAAACCTGGAGGGTATTAAAACAAATTCTCACGAGGGACAGTTATGCCCAACATACCATGCTCTCCAGACAGCATAGCCACTGCTCTTGGGTTTGTCTTCGTAGCCAAGTACAGTCTTGCGGGCTTTCGAACGCACACCATCTGCAGCAATAACGACATCTCCAACAACCTAACAATCGAATTAGTACATTGTGAGTGCAATTTGACTTGACCGTATGGGCTAGCCCACCTTCTCTCCATTAGCAAGTATGATCCCTGCTTCTTTATCATTCTCGAAATAGTTCTCAATACGTCGGTTCAAATTTATGGGAATTTTCAAAACGTCTCGTGCATAGTTGTATACAATTTCATGCAGTTCTCCTCTGTGTCCATTGAAGTACGGCGCTTCTGCATTATACGGCGGAGTCTTCTGATTAATGACCACCTCCCCAGTATCGTACTTGTGTATATTGAAGCCATGCTTGGAAGTGTCTATACTGAGAGATCGCATCTCCTGTGCAACAGCACCATTCGACCATCTGACGAATACGCGGCCGGCATTAGAGCCGAAGGTGATGATGTCACCAAGCGCCTTAAGCTCTGCAAAAGACTCATAGATTTCGACATCGTGGCCGTGCCTATAACATTCAATGGCTGCAGACAGACCACCAAATCCTGTAATGAAAGAAGGTTTCAGCTCGAGATGGTCATATTTGGGGTAGCTTATGCGAGGCAGTGAGGGGATGGTTTGGTCCACGTACCAGCTCCAACGACAATGACTTTGACACCCGTCTTTTGGGGCCCAGCTCCGTTCTTGGTTACTCCGTTTACCGTCATTGTGCCGGCAGAAGCGCTCACTGATACATGCCAGCAGATTTGACACAAAGGGACAACTAGATAGGGGAAGTTAAGTGCATGAGAATTCGCGTGTCAAAGAGCGCTTCGGGAGCAAATGTGACTCCGAGGAGAAGCATTCTGGCCATGTCATGATCGGGTCGATGGGGCCGTTCGCTAGTATACAATTAACTGCCGTTTCAGAATAGTCGAAAGAGAAATCGCAGAACTACGATAGGGCCGAGGAGCTTGGGATTGATGTTAGTTCACGCTCTCTCCCCATGCGGGGTACAGATCAATCACCCCTTACCAAGCAAGCAACCGGGGAAGAGTGGCTCCATCAGTTCGTCCCCATCGGACCATGCATTCTTCCCGCTTGTTCGACGCGGGGGTAGTCCCTAGCTGACAAGGCCGAGGCCACGCAGCGTCTACGGCTAAAAGTCCAGGACGATGCCGATGTGCTCGTAAAATGCCGGGTTTTGATTTGCCCAGGTCAGCGCCTCGGAGTCTACAAAGGGTCTCTCTTCGGTGCATTTCCAAGACCAGTTGGCCGATTGATTGGGTCGTTATCAAGCTCGATACCCTTTGGTATCACGAGCTCAGGCTGGTGATGCATCGAGAGCAGAGTCGGTTCAGCCCGGATCAAGCACGTGAGCTCTCATAGTCTTTGTTCAGTATGACATCGCATCCAGAATTTGGGGAAAAGACCTCAGCCCTCGAGGTTGCAAATGTATTTGCAGATAGGATAAGAGGGAGAAATGGTAATGTATTTCTGTGATGTTTGGCCGCGATACCCCTGAGTCAAGCTAATTCGTGGGCTTTCAAGTTGTGGTTACTGGTGTCGCGCCGATTGGCATTGGTGAAGCGACTGCTCTAGCATTTGCATCTCAAAGTCCAAAGACCATAATTTTGGCATCCAGAACGAGGGAAAAAGTTTTGAAGGTAGCGGACAAGATCAGATCACTGTATTCGCCGGTGAAAGTTGAGACTGTTATCCTCGACCTGGCATCACAGGAATCAGTCAGGGCAGCAGCAACTAAGATAGGAAGCTTGGTGGACAAAGTGGATTTCTTGATCAACAATGCGGGTGCTGTGATACAGACTCGACGAGTGACCGAGGAGAAGATTGAATATCAGCTAGGAACTAATCACATTGGCCCATTCCTACTTACCAACCTACTCTTACCCCTAATTCTAAAAGCAGCAGAGTCGGCGACGCCAGGTTCAGTACGAGTTATAAACTTAGCTAGCCACGGCCATAGACTATCGCCAATTCGATTTCATGATTATAATTTTGAAGGCCATGAGATTCCCCCGGAAGAAGAGCCCTTTGCGAACCTACCTCCTGCGTTCGCTAAAAAGACAGCAGATGGCTACCCGCCGATTATTGCATATTCTCAGTCGAAAACTGCAAACATCCTCTTCACAGTTCATCTGAAGCGTCATCTGAATAAGCTGGGCATAAATTCCTTTGCGATTCACCCGGGAGGTAAGTGTCCACAAACCAATCAGTATACTCGGTTAGTCGTGGTAACATGGGCTCACTTTCACAGGCGTCTTGACGGATCTGAGTCGGGATCACGATGAAGAGACCGCTGCTGCTCTGAAGAAGACCGCTGCATATTGGAAAACGCCAGATGAGGGTGCGTCAACTACGCTCGTCGCCGCTCTTGACCCTGAATTGGATGGTAAGCTCTCTCATGAAATATTCAGGAATAGTACTGACCGCCGTATTTAGCCTCTACCGGTTTATATATGGCAGACTGCCAATTCGTGGATTGCGCGAAGTTTGCTAGCGATCCCATTATAGCGGAGCGTTTGTGGCATTTGAGCGAGGAATTGATTACAGGAAAGCAAGATCTTCCAGTGTAGTTACTTAAGACATAGTAACATACCGTTAGAATTAATAAATACAATTGCAATAGCTAATCCTTCTATCATAATATTAGTGTTGAGACGAAGAAGTTATGCTCCATTTCGATGCCCGGAGCAAGCGAGGACGAAGCGTATGTTGGAAACAGTTCCGCTTGAGCCAATAAATTGAAGGATATTCTGAGCCCGAAATCTTTCAACTAGTACCACCTCCATTTGGTATGAAGAAAGTCTTACTAACCCATTCTCATGTCTGTGTGACGTATCTCAGTCATTTTCACGAGATCATCCAGAGTTGACCAATATAGACAGGAATCCCCGATCTGAGGTTTTGGCTCTCTGCAAACCTCATTTCGGGAAACGATGTACCAATACAATATAGACCGACAATGATCTATACTATGATTAGACAGTCCTTAGGATTATTTGCAGGCTTCATGGGCGTGAAAACATTGGTACAGGAGCACATTGGTACAGGAGCAAATTGGAGAAGCAGTTTATCAACTGATCCGTCGAAGATTATGTTCATACTGTACAATTCCCCCATAATGTTGCTCTGATGACACAGTATATTGCTGACCTGGTGTTTTTATCATCTGATCCTATTTGAGGAATATAGAATTGGACATGATCTGGGAACCGCCCAAGATGTTTGAGTGCAGCGTGAATGCATTTTCAGTGCCCAGCATAGTAGCATGCGAACTTATCAGTCTATGGCGAGTCTCTGGAATGCGCACCTATGACATATGCACCAGGCAATTGGATAGATGTCCGTCGGATTGGCAAGCTTCTCGTGCAGCACAGATGGCTAAACAACTTATCCCTATTACACACATCGATCACGAGATTTAGTGGCTTAGGCGCCCGCACCATGAGTACTGACTCGATGACTCGCAGCTCTTATTAGAGAGATCGCGAGCTTGCGTAGGAAATCCATTTCTTTTAGTTTCTACTGGCAAAACCGGCACGATCTAACGCTGCGGAAAACCATAAAATCCCATCATCGATCTGGGCGAGTAGGTGGCCGCGCTACGCCCTACGACCCATTGAGGACTAGATGTGCTCGTTAGCCTCAAGCACCAGCGCCATGATCTGCGAGAGACGCCCAACCCCACGTCATCCCAGCTCTTCAAGGTTGGGAAAGCCTCGTAATGTCGAATTGGAGCTCGCCCCGGCACGGCACATTCCTCACGCCCAGCAGCCGCGTGCTGCTACGGTTGCCCGATCAATCAATGCCAGCGCAAATAGTATCTGTTCTAGCCAGCCTATTGTGTCATAGCTGAGACGCCTCAAAGCCGAATCCGCCGATTTTGGTGGCTGCTATGCCTATTTCGCTCCTCTAGCTATATACAGTCCCAGCGTCTGTGACGGCAATATCCATGATCGAATCGGCACTCGCAGAGCTAGGGTGACTTAGCCTGACCCAAACACATCTGGCTGGCAAGGGTCAGCGCAGATAAGAGCACTTACTGGCCGTCTGCCCTGGGTGGCAGGTCTATCCTGAATACCTATCCATCCCCCTTGACGGCATTGTTTCTTCCTCGTAGACCTAAAGAAAAGCCTCGAGGCATCACAAAAATGGCATCCAAGGAAGTGCGATACTCCCACGGGCGACCCCACAGGCCTCACGCCGCAAAGTCTCGCACTCATCTCACGACTATGCAGACGCATTGGGTTGCTGCGTCCGGCGAGTTTGTTGGGACCTTTTTCTTTCTCTGGCTCAGCTATGCTGGGCACCTCATGGCAGTGAGCCAGGCTCCATCTTCTGCCGCAGCGGGTGGTGCGAGTAGCTTGACAATCATGATTCTTGCCCTCGCCTACAGTTTCCCCTTGCTCGTCAACGTCTGGGCATTCTATCGAATAAGCGGTGGCCTCTTCAATCCTGCTGTGCGAACTCCCCCTTTTCGTCACAACAAAAGCACAGCCTTGTCAATCGTACAATGTTCTGACAGAGATGTCTTACAGGTCACCCTCGGCTTGTGCGCTTCCGGACAGCTTCCATGGCTCCGTGGCGCCTTCCTCGTCCCTGCCCAACTCCTGGCCTGCATGTGCGCAGGCGGCCTTGTACAGGCAATGTTTCCGGGAGATGTGAGCCAGGCCAATACAATATTGTCGGGGGGCACAAGCATTGTCCAAGGACTGTTTGTGGAAATGTTCTTCACGGCAGAGTTGGTCTTTGTGGTTCTCATGCTGGCCGTCGAGAAGTCAAAGGACACGTTTTTGGCACCAGTTGGTATTGGTCTGGCACTCTTTGTCGCCTTGATTCCTGGTAAGTGATGAAGTCTCCACCTGTCATGATCGGCTTGAGATCCACAACTGCAATCATAACATCTCTGATGCTGGGTGGCTGGGCAAGCTATTGCTTATGTGTGAATCAAATGCTAACTATCGTCAAGGCACCTTTTTCACCGGAGGATCCCTGAATCCCGCCCGCAGCTTCGGGTGCGCTGTAGCTGGAAGAAGCTTCCCAGGCTATCACTGGATATATTGGCTTGGGCCGGCACTTGGCGCCCTGCTTGCGGCTGCATACTATCGCTTTGTGAAATGGGTTCACTACGAGGAGGCCAACCCGGGCCAGGATGAGGCACATCCAGATGTTTGAGTACACACATATTTGAATTATGTTTCGGCGTTGCTAAGGGGAGGCATTCTTACAAATTAACTCATAGCACAGCCAGGATATACTTAGGGTTAGAATTTTAGCAGAGTCTCGCGAGTCGAAACAAGGACGAAATTGAAATCCTTACATGACAACGCTAATCATCGTGGCATTGAGAAAAGGGACCCCGCGAGTTGCAAGCAATGTAGCAGATGAATGTGTCTTATTACATAAGGTACGTCGTATTATATGAGAACAAGATCATAGAGAAAGAGTTTCTTCTCGTTGCATCCCCTTCCGTCCCATCAACCGCCTATTATGCAATCATATGCACGGCGACGAAATTCCCATCCAGTCTAATCAAATACCCAAGCTCGAAATAATGAAGACGTGTAAGGAAATCATTAGGGTATAATGCAATATCCATCCAGGGCCCTTCCCAAATAAACCGGAGATCAGTAGTGCATCTGACCCAGAGTCTCTATCCATCCAAGGGTACACAAACCAGCGCCGACCATGACATCACCCCTTTTATGTGTAGTAGATAATGATGCAAGCTAAGAACAGACCAAGAACGAGGGGCGCAAAAGCCAAGTAGAGAAATACTTTGACAAGAAATGCAAGCCGCCAAGGTTGCAAGCACAAAAAACACATGAACATACGTCTCTCTATCAATCACAACCCCATTCTTAAAGCCAACACAAAATGCAAAAGAATCAAAGTATACCGTAGGAAATTGAATGAAAGGATGAGAGATATGCCAAAGAGCCAGCCTGTAACCGATATACCTAAGCCATTGTCCCATAGATAAATCAAGCGAGGCGGCAGAAAGTTGTAGTTCTGCTTGAGGGGAATCGAGTGCGAGATGACGTCTCGCTGATATGGAACCAGACCAACACAAGCGCGTGGTGTTGCTACCCCATCTGATGATGATGGCAAAATGGAACTTTGTTGTCAGGTATCTGATGTGTAGCGAGAACGAAGCATATTGTTTAGCAGGTGTATGCCCGGAACCAAGATGTTGCCACGCGACAACCTCACCAAGTCAGAAAAAGTCACTCCAATGACCAAGATAAGACGCATATTGGTGTGGGCAGATCAGGGTGGTCGTCTCGTATCAAGGCATAACCTGCACCTCGGCGTCCCATCAAAGCATGGTCGATCTTCAGCGTAGCATCCGAAGGAAAGACATGCGGGTACTGATTGAAAGGCCTAGACCGGCAGTTGATTGTTTCGCACATCCATGTGATGGTCGCCTGTGATTTGACGGTGCCTGCGGACCCGACTGATGTCCTTCAAAGCACGGCTTGGGCCGTCCGCCATCGAACCCGAGACAAACAGACCGGGGAAGCGCCGCTAGTGGTCTGGCCCATCTGCATCCAACCAGCCAAGAGAAGCCGTCCTCGCATGGTAGTTAACATAGGACTAAAACGGCGCAGGTTCTAAGCCATCCGGCTGACGCATATGATATGCGTCATGCATGTTCTTCCCGTGCGCCTCGGACAAAGTACCGTAGCGCCCTACCCTGGAGAGAGAGTATCTGGAGGCAACAGCAGCCGCCACACCCAACCCACGAGATGCACAGCCGCAACCCAGCACTTCCTCCTCGTGACAACCAATCAGGCGCATGGATGCTAACTCGTGGACATCCACATGAGGCAGAGCTGCAGGCAGCCCGTGAAGAGAAATGGAGGTGCAACACGGAGAGATAGGATGTTTTGGCCAAGGATGTACATTGGTGAACCATGACTTCGCTGCTGAGAATGCTGCAGTTATCATAGCGTAGCATGCCAGTGTAATGACTTGCCCAAAGGTAGGTACCTTTGTATGATTTCTTGATATGACTGATCGCAGCAGACCTGGACTTGTGAAAAGGGGGGGTCTCGGGATGTGCCTAGACCGTCGTAGAGGAGGGTGGTGATAGATCCCGATTGGCCTGCGGCGTAGCACATGATAGGCTGCTGCCCACCACCAAATGCAAAGCTGGAGATCCACCACAGCTCTGATGAGCAAGCAAGGGCGGACTTGAGGCCGGAAACCGAGTATGGTAGGGTGAAATTCCCTTGAAGTAAGGCAGGTTGACAGGTAGGTATGATTGAACTCGTCAGGGAGACGAGGGCAGGTGGTGGGCCGATGGACGGCTGCGCAGGCAAGAGAAATAGAGATAGAGGAGGAGAGTGAAGCAGGAGGCCGTACGTTTGAAACCACCAGAGACTCTCAAGTCAAAGAAAGAGACTTAGAGGCGACTTTTCCATAACGACAACAACAACAACGACGACGACGACGACGACGACGACGACAGCGGCATGACGCAGTCTCCGCATTCCTGGCTCACACCTCAACTGGGATCGGTTCACACGCCCCCAGGTCAGCCACTCCATCAGCCAGTCATACGGCTGCTCATGCTCGCTGGGCACTCTCCCCATACGCCCCGCTGTAGACTCCGTGACCAACTCCGTGATGGGCGCTATGGGCTGCGCCGCCATACACCCCTGTGCTGGTGTCGACCCCGCTGTAGTCCCAGCGACCACTATGGCTTTGAGGCACTTGTCCATGGTGGGTGTTGTGCCCCTGAGGTAGGCCGTAGGGGCTGGTCAAGTTCTGGCTGCCGCGGGTGTCGTAGACGGCTGGTAAGGTTGAGATGCGCAGACTGGAGGTCGGGTTGGGGGATGCTGGCTTGAGGCCAACCACTGGGGACAGTGTCCTTGACACAGCACTGCCTGGGTATGCTGGCCATGCTGTTGATGTGCTTCCAGGGAGCGAGCGTGGTGATGGGATTGTATCCGCCATAGAGCCGTGGCTGCCGACTCCGGCGCTTATGTAGCCAGTCGCCGATGTTGGGTCTGTCGCCGTAGTGGTCGACCCTGGCGTGGGAGGCAAGGGATAGCTTGCACCGCTCACGCTCACTGGAGTGAGGAGATGGGTCGGTGTCGTGGGCGGAAGAGTCGATGAAGGTGAGGCACTGTATTTGCCAATGATTTTCTTCAGGGCCTGTCCCAGGATTTTCCAGGGAAACACCTTGACGTCCTTCTCAATGTTTCTCGGCTTGGGGTTGCCAAAGCCCATGATGATCTTGAAGAACTCCTCGCTATCCGCCTTTGCCTTGGACACAGTCAGTGGCTTGAAGCCTTCCAGATTGCGGCGGATCCGGTTCTTCTCCTCGACGGTGAATCGTGCCGGTGCTGCGACGAGCTGCTCAAGCAGATGAATTGTGTCCACCGAGGTGACGAAGCATTCTTGCTTCTCGGCCCACCAGATGCAGGAGATGCAGATACTGTTCGGCGGCCTCTCATTAACGGACACCGGCCGGAAAGAAGCGTTGAGCCTGCTGCCAACCTGTGTCTTCTTGAAGATCACAATTCTGCGCCTATTGTCCCATTCCTCCTGAGTCCAGTCCTGTGCCATTGAGTCAAGGTTGCCCTGGATTGTAAGCACCGCCTTGGACGAATACAGCGCGTACGGGTTGTACGGGTTGCTGCTCATGCCGGTGCCGGGGCCGCTTTGTTGAATGGTGCTGGTCCGGATCAGCTGCGGTGTACCCGCATTCGGAGCGGGCAGCGAAGGTGTGAGACCCGGACGAGTGATGCTCGTGTGTGACGATGGCCCGTACGACCCGGGGCTGCGGCCATCCAGCCCGCCATAGGTATTCCATCCACCAACACTGTGATGAGGCGAGCGGAGAGCGGACGCGCCCCGGTGATAGTGTTGGTGGTGGTAGTTCGTGGTGCGGTATGCTCCAAGCATCGTATCGTTGCTCTGATTATACGCCGTTGATGGCGTAAAGGAGTTCTGCCCCTGGGCAACCCCGGTGGGCGGATAGCCAAAGGTATTTGTAGCCTCATCTGACGGCCCGACCGGCGTGAGCTGCTGGCCGTGATGTTCGTTCGTAGGGCTCGTGGTGGCGCTCGTGCGGACCGTGAGTTGCGGCGGGCTGGCCCGCTGTTCATGTTCAGGTGACCGGCTGCCTCTCCGTGTGACTGACCCGTTGTTGTCATGTGGGCTGGCGGTCCCGGAGGACACACTTGCCTGTGCATCGGTGTATGTAAAGGATCCCGCGGACTCGACGCGTGCAATCTCGTTTCCTTCTGAACTCTCGATGATGAGCGACACTGGCACGTTTGAAGGGCTCTGCCAGTTCGTGACCATGTAGTTCGGCGCATCAGTTGTGATGTTATACGTGCATGCGCCGCTGGCATCCTGGCCCTCCTTCATGATATGCGCCGAGCATCTCTGGTCGCCAAAGATTACCCAGCAATAAGGAGCCGTGGGCGTCATGGTCATCAAGTCATATTGGCTCTGGATTTTCAGGAAAACCTTTGTGCCACCTTGTCCGCAGCTGGGCTGGCTGCCGAGGTAGGTGATTCCCGGTGCTGAGAACGACGGCGCATTCATGTACTGTGCCTGAGCATTTGCGGCGGCTGCAGCAGCATTATTGGCCGCAAAAGCCATCTGATTAAGCTGAGATGCAGCATTTTCCGTCTGCGGTAGTTGTGTTTGCGAGGCAAAGGAGGATGCACTGTACTGGGAATATGGAGATTCTGCAAATCCTAGAAGGGGTCGGATGTTAGTCTTACTCCCCGACACTGATGCTCACCGTTCCCCATCAGGTCCTGCAGCAGCGCAGCTATAGTGAGTAGACATACCGTGGATCTGGGGTGGTTGGGCCTTATAAGCAGACATTGAGAGATGGAGGCCGGGGGAGTCGGCTCGTAGGCCGCCCTCTGCGCCTCCGCTACTGCGGCCAGCTGCCTCCTCTTCGTATCTCAAAGTCACAGTTTCTGGTGATTCAAGAGCCTCAGAGTCGACAATTATTGGTCTCTGCGAATGGTATCCGGGCTATTGGCCGGGTTACATCAGCATGGGCAAAGTCAACGTACGTGCGATTGCGAGGGTTGTAAGTGGCTAGACCTCAGCTACCGGCGCCATCGCTTCTGTCAAAGCCCTCTGCGTAGTCCGCTGAGGACCTGTGCCGAGATCTCTTACAGCGCGTGCGGCTGAGAAGTTACACAGGCAACAGCTTCGAATGAGGCAGCAAACACCACTCTTTGCCGTTCAGGGGCGGAATTGTGGAGGCTGTGCAGGAGGCTGAAAATTGACACAAGGTGATATGGGCAGTTGAGTGGATCAGTGTTTACTCACCTCGAATGCCTTGTACATTGGTTGCTCAAACTTAGCAGCAGACATTCAGTCGATCGCTCGCCCTTGGCGGGACACAACTTTGCAGCGGATTGAGTCGGGAATGAAGTAGTTCAACAGAGCCGTCGAGACTGTCTCGGGAGTGATAAGCCGTAGACGAATTATGCAGCCTGTGAATTCAAAACTGTGAGTACTTTCCGCGTGTGTTAAGCATGTTCCACAAATAAGAAATGTCTTGCAATAGTTCAGCGATGCGGATTCAGCAAGGTCCGTGAGGAAATGGGAGCCTCAATGTACCAGTGGCCAGTGTGATGGGAGACCTTGCGTTTGTGGCGATTGAACCAGTTTCGAATGTTGGCTCAGCTCAAATATCGGAAAGAGCTCCCTAGAAGAGGGAATGCCGTTTTTCGAAGACTATAGCGCCACAGCTATCTTCAAGAGGCTTCGCGTCTCAGGGCTTTTGATGAGTGGCAGGCAAGGCAAGCGTGATGAAGTATCGGTCATCGGCGTAAAGCTTGTTGTGATGGCCAATGCAGTCCATGGCAAGCCAACACGGAGAGTGATGGAAAGTGCCTCCGCTTAAGGGCTGGTGTCTCTCCTTTGATCCCGTCACTCGCAGCAAAGCCCTGATTGATAAACTGTACAGGGGCCTGCGCCCATTGGGTCACGGACAGATGTTGACAAACTGACTGAATCGAGTCTCGGAAACTGACGCGGCCGAACCAGAGTCCGTGTTTTGGAATCTTACACGGAAGGCGAAAGCTCAAAGAAAGAGAAAAGCGCTTTTACTGACCTATCAGAATGTCGGTCAGCGGATGGGTACGAGAATGAGAGAGGCGACTGAACAGGGATGATGAATGCAACATCTTTTCCCAGAGCTTCCAGCGTCCAGATGTGACTGTAAACCTCATATCGGGACGAAGTGTGCTTGGGAGCTAAGGCTCGGTCGGCTCGCAAGCTAGGCGAGTTTTCATAAGGGTGAAATGTGTGGAAGTGATCATACCTTGGGGCACTTTCCAGCAAGCGAGTTCAACGAAGGTTTTGGGTCCGGTTGCCAGTTCGTTGTGTAAGTGGTTCTCGACTATGGGAACGAGATTAAATCGTATGCATGTATCCCGAACCTGTTCGCATGAGGCGAGTGTTAGTGGAGGCGTCAACGAGGAATCTGCTGCAAACGGAGGGTTGAACATGCTGCTACCCGTGAACAGTTCGTCCGAAGTGGATATGAACTGGTCAAACGGGCTCAGTAGCAAGACACAAGTAGGACCATGATAGTGTCGCGTCTGGAAGGGAAGTAGGGGACAGGCATGCACAGATACATACGCAAAGACAAGGAAAGAGGCAACACCATGCAGAGTGCTTCTAAACGGCTATCTGCTAATACACGCAGCAAGGTTTAGTTCGGAGCCAGTGCCAGGGTAGGAGGAGCAAGAGAAAGACAAAGAGCGAGGAAGGTGGTTCAGAAAAGTAAGACGTTGTCGCTGATGATCAATGATGATGGAGAGGAGAGGATGCAGAGGTAAAAGAGGGAAAGGAAGCAAATGCATGCGTGGATGTGGTTGGCATCTGTGAAATCGTGGTGGCCGCAGGTGGTCGATGAGATATGACGAGAATGCCTCAGAGGCCGTCAAGACTTGACCATGGCATGCATTTACGCGGTGATCAAGCTACCAGACCATCCCTCCCTTGATGCAGCTAGTGTGCCGCCTTTGCTTCTGCCCTCCCGTTGGAGTGGGGAAAGGGAAAGGGAAGGGAAAGGGAATAGCAAGATACAAGATAGGTGGATGTACCGTATGCACGCTGACTTGAGGTGAGTGTGTGCTTGCTTGCCGCGTACCTCTTCTTCTTCTTCTTCCTCTTCCTCTTCTGCTGTTGCTGCTGCTACTGCTGCTGGCCCCTCGTGCTATGATCCTATGAGAGGTGGGTGGGTAGGAGGATGTGTAGGTAGGTATGTGACGGGTACCCCGTATCTCAGTCACTATCACGGAGAAGCAGGTGACGTCCACCACTGGTGGTAGTGTCAGTCCGTCCGTATTCTAGTGGGGACCACGCAACGAAGGAGCTGTACTGGGGCTTGATACTGATGCTGGTGCTGGTCTGGTGCTGGAGCTGCCGTTGCTGGAGGGGGCGGCGTTGGGGGAACGGTCCCATTGTCTCTGAAAGGTTGCAGAGTATGCAAGGGTTGTTGATCTGAAGGGAGGGGAGGACGGGGAGGGAGGTCGGTAGGTTAATGAGGGCCGGCCGGGAGTCCAAGTCATGGGGATGATGGGCCGGATGGGAAGGGGGACTTGGGGTAACAACCAGCTGAGCACTTGACACAGCTCAGGGTACTACCTTACTTCACCTTGCCTTAACCTTGCCGTAAGGTAGAGCAGAGCAGAGCAGAGCAGACCGGTGGTGGGGACAGGAGGTGGATGCCATTATTGGGTTGACAGTAGTGCACATTTGCGAGGATGGCGTCTTGACGGTACGGTAGGGCAGGGGACAGGGGAACAGGGGCCGGGGGCCTATGAAGCCGCGAGCCAGCCCAAGCCAAGTCAAGCCAACCTGGCTGACGGTGGCTCGATTCGGGCAGATCGGGACAAGGAGGGCAAAGAACGGCATACGTAGTGTAGGGCCAAGGTGAAATGTAGCTATGTAGGCATGTAGATGGTAATCACTGTGGTGCATGTGTTGTAGGGCGCTTTGACATGCCATGCATGCATGCATGCCCTGAGAGGTGCGCGAGCACAGACAGGTACGGCCAAAGCAAGGGCAAATAGATATTGCAGCGCAACAAGGGCAGCAGAGCAAGGGCTACGGGCGAGTAAGGGCTGATCTATCTAGTCTGATAAATCCAGTAGGTATGTGTGAGAGAGCACGCGGGGGCTGTTGCTGGCTGTACTCGTCGTACTGCGCTCTAGCTGGGATGCACGCCGGCAGCTATGCCGTAGCGTAGGACCAGGGGGGGAGGGAGACCAGGAAGCAGGAGTAGCAAAAGCAGCAGAAGCAAGGATTGAGAATGGA